>NC_049980.1:25535418-25717494 GCF_000003815.2 Branchiostoma floridae | reverse complement strand
TCATTCTACTTCAATTTTTGTGACAGGTGAGGAACAGCCATGTTGAACTTGTGTTGACTTGTGCTTTCCTACTGAGGAGCAATCTAACACCAGCTCTATCAAAGCCACTTCCTAACAGAATGTACAGTCATGCCCATCCAGAACTGTGGGAGATGTGTACTAAACACAAGTGGGGGAGGGCAGCTGGCAGGCACAATGAAAGGAATTCCTCCCTGGCACAAATATTTTTGGCGGTGTTGAAACCCTGTATTTATTGGTTACTCTATGAACCTGAAAAATTCTGAGAATACACATTCCTGGCCTTGTCATACCTAACTAATACTTTTAACCTTCCTTGTGGTGTGCTTTTCAGAGCCAAGAAGGGCTTTTTTTGCATGTCAACAGATGAGAGAGAAAGATGCAAAAGCTTCCCAATCAAGAAAACGTCACATTTCAGTGTTTTGACCTCTTAACAATACAGTTTCAAAATTTCATTTTTTTAATTTGGTTGTTGCATAATACATTCAACATTTTCATTCATCAGCTGTGGTGCTTTTGGCTACGGCCTTTATGTAAGTAAGACACCTGAAGATTCTTCAGATGCCCTTACCTTGTGATGTCCTCCTGCAGCTGGGAGGGGTCTGGAGGGTAGAACTTCACATTGAATCCAAACACCCAAGGCGCACCTGAAGAAACACCAAAGACAGATACATAAGACATGAGTTCAGTCTTGAGGTTCATTAGTCAGGATTCATAGTTTTTCAGATTATACTTGTTGTGTATTGAGTGCAGTGTCTTCAACTATTTTCAACTACAACATTTACATTTAGATGTTTCCCTATCATGTTGTTTTGGATTTACATTAAAATGGTGGCTTGTTAGTGATCATGCCTTTGTGTGATGCATGTCAAGATCATCAAATTTGGCACACAAACATGTACAAATAACACACAACCAACCATGCAGCAGGGGAGGAACGAAAAGCTACCAAGCCGGCATTAACAAAACAAAATCCCAAATCTGCCAACAGACATTTGCACAGCTGCACATAAAAGACATCAACACTATAGGTTTGCCAGGCTATGCATCTTCACCTCCGATTTCTGCACTAGGCAGCATTCCTTCTCCCTCCTCTGCTTGCATGAATGGTTAGGGGGAACATTGGTATTTAGTGGGAGGGAGGCTGTTAGAAGGCTTTAGCAAGCCTACTAAGTGACTGAACATGGACAAGGCCAAAACTGTGACATTTGGACATGGACAGAGTGGATATCGTTACCAGAATGGCACTGATGCGGATGATTGACAAACAAATGCATCAGTGAACAGAAGATTCTCAGGAACTCGGCACAATATGCTGTCTTAAACTTCAGTTCACCTGTCCTGGATAACTAACAATTTCAAATAGTTACCAAAGGGCCACAACCATGACATGAAAGTTGCTGTGAAAGTCATTTGGCAAAATTTTTAGATACAGATGTGACTGAAATGTATTTTATTTACACCAAAAATACCTTTGAAGTTTTTTTTTTAACTCTGCAGACAATCAAATTGCTCAAATTTTTCATCAAAAGACACATAAACAGAGGCTTTACTTTTTAGATGGATGAATTGACGTGTACAAACTGACCATTCTGGTAACAATATACTCCAAGTGATAAGATACGATGCACAACGCTACCTGGAGGAATGATTACATTCTCTTTCTCTTCCAAATCTGTATGTCACAGGCAGAGAGAGGATGGGGAAAATGAATCAAATGTCATGAAGAAAACCCACATGGTGAAATGAGACATAAGAGCAAGAAATAGCAGAACACAAAAAGGAAGACGCCATAATCAAACAAACAGAGCAAAATCAAACACAAGGAAGCATGATCATTAAAATGATGGGTCAAGGCATAGTCACATTCCTTCAAGTCAACCCTTCTTGTCTCATATCAATCAAATCCTTTGCCTACATTCAACCCAAACACCGTACTGAGATTTACATTTAGAAAGCTACAAAGCTTCCTGATGTACTTTTAATCTTTGACAATATATCAAAAATGAACAGTACATATGCCATATGGCTTAACTACACACAGGGATTTAGCAACTACTGTACATCTGTATTATATATGTGAGTGGCAGGGATCCAACATCTACATTTATTTTGTTGTGCCAGATGTTGCAACATTTTTCGTGCCTTTTGATCTGGAACCTTGGCGAGGACATCTAGCTGAGAACCTCCCAGACAGTAGCGGGGCAGGCTGGTGGAGCTCGGCCTTACTGTGTTTACAGGTACGGGCACCAGACTGATCGACATCCTCCAAACAGCCTGCTTTGTTTAGACCTTGTACAAGCTTGGGCTAGCAGCTCTGTCTTTAGGAGGGGCTGATCTCAGAGGTTCCTTCTTCTGTCTTAACTGTAATAAGGTCGTATTATTTCAGCTAAAGTCTTATGTACAGCAAAACAATATTGGAAATGTGTCTAACTGTGGACTTTTTTTCCATATCACAAAAACTATTGTCCTCAAAATGTCCTACATTAAAGGACAATGCTATCAAACGCGCTGCTCATACAAGAACATTTTACTTTGAAATAATACTGTAATGTTGAAATGATATCTCCCCGTGTCAAAACCTTGGCTGAACAAACTGGCTCTGGCCTTTACATCTTTATGTGAATTCTAAGTCCAAACACACGACTCATCTGTTTCAGCTCGGAAAAGAGGAAGCAACAGAATTTGAATGTCCTCAGAAGGAAGGTTTTAGTTTTCACTTATCACCAAACATCCACCATGCTAAACACAGCCCTCTCCTACAAAGATGGCCACCACTGTAACCAAACTTGTCCTTCAGACCTTGTAGCCATGGCAACAGGCAGAGGATGTTGACGCATCGCCCATCGTGACCTCCGGGGACCTGACAAGTTTTATTTGGAACTGCATGTCCTTGTCAGCGCTGCACAATTTATTTTGCACACAAAGCTGACCTTGGCAAGGAAGTGAATCAGGAGCATGATTTTGCAAGAATCAACCAAAATAGATATACAGTCAAACCTGTATTAGCGGCCACCTTTGCATAACGGCCACCTGCCCATAGTGGCCACTTTTTGTCGGTCCCTTGAATTCGTAATGATTAAGAAATAGGCTTAGCGGCCACCTGTCCAACGCGGCCACGGCCACACGATTTCCGGTCCCGCAGGTACAAAAACACTGCCGATTACGGCCACGCGGACCGCTGATCTATGTTTCGGCACGCGTTCGGCCATATACAGCTGCCGTATCGTCACCCTACGCCGGATTTAAAACCTCTTTGATTTATTTTCAAAACAAAACTTCGTAAACTGGCGCTACCCATACCCGCCGACAAGCGAGATCATATAAGGTCAATAGACGACACCAATATTACAGAGGTAAATTGCGTTAAAGTTACGTTCTAATACACTATCGCTTAGGTTAATTTTTATCACAAAAACTTTCTAAATGAATTGTTACAAAGACAAAATGATATGAACTTCAGACTATGGTGGGTTTTATTCTTACATTTATTAAGAGATAAGTCTAAAATGACGAGACTTTTCTTGTGAGTACCACATTAGCATAATGGGCGAACCTGACGTGTGAACGCGGGAGGGAACACACGGACGGCGAAGTATCAAAGGATACAAGACGAAAGATCAAAGAAATATGACGATACCGGTCTCTTCAGACAATATCAACTGTAGAACATTTGAAACTTTTTATAGCTTTTGTTTTCTTAATACATATAGTGTAAAATCATTGCAGTACATGTACAGTACTGTATTATGTGAATAAAGATCAGTGGGTACTAAAACCATGTGTAACTTATTGCTTGTGGTCAATTAATTAGCATATTCTCTATAGTGGCCACCTCTCTATAGTGGCCAATTTTGACCAGTCCCTTGAGTGGCCGCTATAGACAGGTTTGACTGTATACAGAATACCTGAAGTTGTTCTGACCACTTTTCCATTATGATGAATATTTTTACACTTCTTTATCATTTCCTCAATCTAAGAATAACTACTGTATTACATAAAACTCTTACCTTGCACACCATGAAAGTCAATACCTTTACCTGACATAAATCAACATTGTAGCCCCTTTCTGTGGGACTTTCTATAGTATCTTCTGTAATCTCTATCTGAACTTTGACCATGACAATATCCCCAAGTTCATTGACATGCTGAATTTGTTTCAAAGTTCAAGGCAAGGATCTGCCTTTACTTGACCAGGGACATTCCTCTACGGACCCACACATCTGCGCTTCATTTCTAAGACATAACACAATAGGTAGACATTGGGGAAGAAATACAACTTTTTTTATAATGGGGAAGGGAATCTTACACAGATACTGGGTAATTCTTGCTATCACAGAATTGATTGAAGACTACAATGTTACATGTGGAAGATAGAACTAGTTTTTAGTTTCTTGCCTGGCTTAAAGACTCTTATTCTTCTTATTATGTAAACTTAGATGAAAAATAACATTCCACAATTTTCAACATCTAAGACTATCTGCCTTTTAAGACTGACAGATGAATTATGTGTGAAAGTGCACACAGAGCCATGACATAGCGATTTCCATACATGTCACCCACCTAAGGACCATTGATACCACCTGACCTACATACGGAGACCTGTCAACAATGTTTTACTTTCCCCAAACACTTGTACTTCCCAAACCTACTTTTAACAGGACTTTGATGGCTTTCCAGTAAACATCTCTTGGCAGATTTCTGCATGAGAAAGACCTGGGCTTTCTTCATCTTAAGCTTTTCTCAGTGGGAATTTAAGAATGCCCATTCATGACAAACACAATGTAATTCCTCAAGGTCATGTTCTAGTTGGCTCACAGATCTGCAACTACTGTCTACTCTACAACTGCGGCTGAAAATAAGCTCTCATTGAGAACATTTCAATAGGTGGTTTTGTGGCCCTCCCAGTCCCCTTCCCATAAACATAACAGTGTACCTGAAAACTTAACAGCAAGAAGAAAGAACAATCTTAACTGTTTGATAAGGAAAAATATTCAAGCAAGTAATAAGACAAGTGAGTAATCCTGATACAAAATATTTGTTGGTTGTCATCATTCTCAAGAACAAAAATGTCAAGATTAACAGGACAAAATTGGTGGTACTGTTTAAAAACTGCAGCATTGCTTTTAAACCCCTTGAAGTTCTTCTCAGTCAACACTTCTGCCAACCAGTGAACCAGTGCAACCTGTGGCTGGCAGGAGTCCACAGGACAGACCCATCTGTGTATAGAGTCAACCTTCTTCCCATTCCATTCATGTACCAGTAGCCTACATGTTCAAAACAGTCTGTCAGGTTCCTTACCTTCCTATCTCCAGCTTGACAAGTTATGGCACTACAGGATGACAAGGTCTTGCAAGTTCAATGAAATGCCTCAATGTATAGAGATCACACACGTTGGTTTCTTATTGAACATCCCGAGCGCTAGGCCTCATGACAAAATATCACTGTCACTTTCTATTTCACTACAACAAACCAGTTTTTCCCCTGGTGAAGCATGGAATGTTTTGTCAAGGGTTGCTTTTCACAGTTTCCTTGAGTCATACACAGTGAACATCACAGTCAACGACATTTCAAATGATGTTTTTGAAAGTCATACACTGATACTGTGAAAATAGAACTAAAGAGTTGAAACAGAAATGAGCTCATGAACCTCTAACAGCTTTCTGCCGCATAAAGTCAGGTCTGCAATGGGTATGCTCTAAGTGTACTACAAAATCTGTTCAAAAACTGTTGCTACTTTCAGTGTTGTAACATCGAGGCAATGCCACACTGGTGGGCAACACTAACTTAATTCCTTAACCAAACACTTAAGATGTCACAAAAACAATGGCCTTCACTACTTAAAACCTGATGCATGGGTGTGCTTTGAAGCATATTATCCCAACACAATCCTAAGGAAGGTAGGGCTATTCTAGCATTAGACAATTTGATCCAATCAGCCACAACTTGCCTCTGTTTCCATGGCATTAAAACACTGCCTGTCCACAGGTTGAGATAACATAAAGGTGTGGTAGCTTTCTTTTAGCCTCTTAAAAGCAAATGGAACCTCCTGGCTATTTGTTTGAACTAGCACCATTTGTGCCTTGAAGTAAAGCCGGCAGTGAAACCTGTAGTGGCTGTGGATGACGTCCATGGGGCAAAAGTTTGACACTTACACAGGAAGGATGTCCAAATTTGGTACCAAATTTCTCAGAAATGGGAGTTTCGGGGGTAAAGCACTGTACACTACTTTTAAGAGTTATAGTTGAATGTAAAGTGTCACAGCCAAATGTTGCAACTATCTATCATCATAGTTACAGTACTTCTAACAATCCTTGCCTCATCATGACCAGGTGGTCGCTATGCAAAGCTGGCCGCTGATACAGGTTTGACTGTATGCTATGTCATAGACATTGTTGTATGCACAGAATCTTAGCTGACATACTTCTAGGAGCCTCCACATACCTCGGTAGATATTGCGAAAGGCTATAACATCAAGCATTATCATTCTACAAGCCAGATTTAGGAGATACATTCCTGCAATACTAATTTTCTCCTACTAGATAACAAAGCCCACCACATTTTGCTATCTCATCATCCCAGACAGTTCCAGACAATTTTGTCTCGCTTCAATCTAGCTTACTATTTCTTTGAAAATTGTTGTTAAAAATGCTATGTATCAGAACAAAAAGAGCATCTACTCTATCCATACTTATGATGCAATACATCAATGATTATGGACAATATATCAATTTTGGACTGAAGTTGTAGACATGCTTTAGAGGTTGTGGCCTTGCATTTGTACTCCACATAACAAGTCTGACCAATCGGTTCTCTCCGGTTTTGCTGAGTCCTTTTCCTGTGACCTATTTTGCCAAAAGTGGATGTCCTATTTCCATCAGAAAGCAATTTGCCACTTATCTGTCCTGTCCAGAAATCCAGACAGGAATTCTAAGATGTTTTTCTACCAACTTCTTGTTATCTAATTGGCACATCTTTTCAATATAAACACATGAACAGTAATACTGTGTATCAGTGACTTCCACAAACTTAACTGCAGCCTAACATTTCAACGTTCTTCCCTGACGACGTTACCCACATCCTTTCAAAAGCTTAATTTCCAATGGTACTTCTGCCAACCTATACTTTGGACTAAACCGACTATTCTCTCACTGTGGCAAACTTTATCCTAACATAGCCTTTCTTGTGACATCAATGTCATGATTGCAGATCAAAAGTTATTAGTTTTTGCAGTGTGAAGCGAATCTACTTGTCTGCCTTCCCTGAAAATTTTCTATCATTCTTGCATAAGTCAAACATCCGCCAGGTAAATGATTAGCAACATTCAACAAATGCTCCACAGTTCACAGCACTTTGCAATTTAAACCAGCTCTAATTCTATGATAAGGTCCAATGGCTGCAGCAGCACTCTGGTAAATCTGCTTTGTTATCATGTGTAAACTTCAATAATCTAGACATCTGAATACCGTATATTCTCAAATAAAGTACGCACTTTTTAAACTTTTCAAAATTGAAAAGGTGCTACAAGTTGTTACCAAAGTTGGGGTGCGTACTTTATTTGAGGTCACTGCACAGAGAAATGGTAAAAAAAGCCTAAAATAAAGCAAGGTGGAGCTACACTTCTAGTAATTTTTCAAAACATGCACATTGTTGTTGTCTTGTAGTTGTCTAAACATGAAACAAAGAAATTGTCTAAACATGATTTACATAAGATTGGCATTTGCATACAATCCTTTTGAGTTAGTGACTTTGACTTGTACAACTGTTTTTTCCTGATTTCTTCTACCAGTTCACAGTGATTTTTATAATTGCAGTAGGCAATTCTCCAGGTTATCTTATGCAAAATAACCGGGGGAAACATAATAAATTTGAATTTATCCAGTTAAAGGTCTGTTCAAAATTGGTGGAGAAGGGGTGCATACTTTATTTGAGTTTTTCCATTTTACCTTTCAGTCCCAAAGATCTGTCAAAGACTTGTCCAAAATCAGGGGTGCATACTTTAATTGGGGTGCGTACTTTATTCGAGAATATACGGTACTTGAAGTTACGTTATTTTCTTGAAGTCTTCATGTAGTAATGGTTGTGTAATGTCTTCTCATGTTGTTCCCACAGCTAATAGTAACTGCATGCTGCATTCTAGGTGACTCAAGCCCCTCATGACAGGTTACATGCAGCAGACTGAGGAAGTGTTACAAACCCACTTCTACTGATCAAACAGTCACCCTATCTGATGTATCAAGCAACACTCTAGACACACTCCGCTGATGCCGATATAAACAGATAGCTTGCTTTCTAAAGCAGGTTATCAACAAACACCAAAGCAATACTTTTAACAGATCCTGCCTTGAGAAGTAAACAGAGGAATTTGCTCGGAGTAAAGATACAGGACAGCAGTGGTTGGAAAGTGGTGATGTTTGTGATTAAGGTCCAGGTTTGTTATGGCCTGTAGAGTAAACTAACCCACCTGCTATCTGTTTCCCGATCGCCTTCAGTGGATCCAGCCAGTACTGAAACAACACAGACATCAAGTCAGCAAGGGATGGGCAGACAGGTCAAATGGGGGTCAGGTTGGGGACACATTGTGTTCTCTTACAAAAAAAATACTACATGTACAGATGTCTATGGCTCAGCCACTCAAGTTGTAACAAGTTAATGTCCTTCTCCATTACTTCCAGTTTGTTTGACCTTGATGTCAAAGTTCTCACAGTTCAAACCCAAGGCTATGTAAGATAGGGATGGATGGAGGGAGAGAGTCATGTGCATCCATGCAACCAGCACGACCGGGTGATGATGATGAAACCCAAATACAAAATGTACGTGTGTAATATCTTTATATAGACTTGGTCCTAACTTAGCCATATCGAAACATATTAAGTATATAAGATGCATAGTAAATGCAATAGTTTGGTACAACTTTAATTGCCCGTCAGTCCTTTTCTACCCACCTTCTGGTCCTGAGGATCCGTGTAGGTGATGCCGAAGTAGTCCTTCTCCAGGAGATTCATGTGGTCACAGATCATGTCGAATAGTTGCTGACCCTTTGCCTTCTTCTGAAAAAACAAAGGATGAAATACAAGGTTCCAAGCTGCACTATACAGTCAAGCCTGTCAATGGTGACTACTGTTGAGCTTACAGAAGACAGGTGGCCACTACAGTGAGGATTCTTCATGGTTGGGTCATTGGGAGAAACAATCTAAGGGACCAGCAAAAACTTGTTACAATGGACAGGTGGTCGTCTTGCAAAGGTACTCAAGATTTGACATTAGATGTTTTTATCTCACAGGCCTATTGCCTTCCTCTGGAACAACAGCAAAAGGAAGACTTTAAGAACCGTCAATGATGTGATCTGAAGCAAAACTTGGTGCCTTGCTTTGCACTCTGATTCGGTACACTAACTATTATCATATGCATATTATATGACCATCTTGAAAAGTAATGATAAGAATATGATGCCAAGGACTGCACATGTTTCGCATTAAAATTAAACATTACGCTAACCCATGTTTGAGATCATTTTGCTAAGATTACTTCCACAGACCTTACCAAAAAAGCCGTCACCACATAAAAGCCATTCATTTCATGCATGGTTTATCAAAACGTTTTTGTCGTTTCCACCCAGACATAAAAGACCACCTTTAACACAACCTTTAATGCTCTGATTTAAGTTAAAAGGAATAACATTCACCCGAGAGTCGTGACTAGCAATGACTTTTACACATTAAGAAAGCCATGAGTCACTTTCCCGGACACAAACATATTATAATGGCTTAACTTAGATTACCCAATGACCAAAATGCAGAAAATTTATACACATTTCTTTCTAATATTTCTGACAATAATATACAAACTAACAGTGACAATCGTTAGCAAGAAAAAAAGACAAAGGGTGGTTTTACAAGGAGGAATTAATATGTTTATCAAAGAAATGACTTTTTCTAAATGGCTGGTAAAGCGAGCTTTTGCTTCACAAAAAGGAAAGTAGCTGAAACATGGTGATGTTTATTTCCTCATTTATTTAATCCTTATCATTTTCCTTTAAAACCACAGGTTGTGATATTTCCTGTCAGGCACCCTCCCCAAGGCCACCCTAACTCATCTCCTGCACCAGAATTAGCATGTATTGATCCTTGGCTATCGAAAATTCTCCACCTAATCACAGGACAGAAGATGAACAGCAGAATGGGCTACTGGGTCATGCCTGGAATTCCTGTCACAATGGGAATGCTCATTTCACCTCGGTGATAGACAGCGTGCAATAACCTGTTATTGACTGGCACTCAGAATTACAGTGGGATGGACCAGGTCTTCTGGCTCCTGAGTTATTACGAAGGTCCCTGCCAACTTTCAATTTGACCTTCAGGGTTGCTGAAACAGGTTCCGATGGAAGGGCACAAAGGCCAGCATCCTTCATGGCACTGTCGTCGACCTAATAAAATCTGCTGTGTGCTTAGTGTGGCCATGATCCAAAACCGCCCACCTTTTCTGACTGACAGCAGGCTAGTATAAAGAAACAAGTGATACCACTGCTGTGTGGCTGACATTATGATTTAGATATTATTGTGATTTAGAGATTATATTAGCACGAAGAGACATTTTTTGTCCTGAACCATACCCTTGAACGGTAGCTGGGTCGTCCCCTGCCAGGCTGGTGGCTTGCCCGCCTTAGCCCTGGACCTCAACTCCCCCCCCTACTTTGATGGGTTATCTGGGGGTATTGTGATGTAGATGTAGATATATAGCTCTATCAAACAAAAGAAGAAGACTTACATCTAACTCCACTTCGTACTCCGTCCCATCCAACAACAGCACCTTGTACAGCCGCATCTTGACTGGCTTGGTCTTCTTCACCGGAGACGTCTTCGTCTCCGCCTTGTTCTCGGCAGGAACAGCGTCCTGCTGGTTCACTTCGTTGGCACCCTCCTCCGACGGCATCTTGCTTCTTCTCACTGCTCAACCTGTAAAGGAAAAAAATAACTATGTAACTACTTATCTAATGTGGAATCATATTCTTACTTACCCAAGTTTGGTATCTTATCATGAAAAGAATGATAACAGTCAAATCTGTGAGATTGAAGAAATATCTTTCACTTCTTGTTGTCAATATATCTATATAAGATGTACACTTTTCTTACATATAACAGGATATCTGCTTCTATATGGGAGTATGAGATTTAGGCACCCGCATATGAAGAAACGGTCCGTCCCTAGCTCTGACGTACTGTATTGATTATTTTGGCCACAAGGGAAGGCCTGGCCTCAAACAAGTGACCTGTCTGTATTGATTTTTTCCACAACAGTCTTTATCACTTCCTGTGTTCTTCAGCTTCATTTTTCTCACACATAAACATTCCATCTTCCGACAGGCACCTTGCCAATTTGCCGATAATAATCGCTTTAAGGTTCCTCTATATCAGCATTCTATAAGATATACTCCTACAAAGGCAATGTGAGATGTGGTTATTCCATGGACTGCTGCATCTCAATTTGATTACTGGGTCCTAGCTTGAGGTTGGGTGTTCCAAACATGACCTGGCCACGTTAGATTTCCTTACTTGGTTATCTTTTCTTTGGTACCATCTGCTAATCCTGTTTCAGCAGCAATAGGTATCATAGATTGTGATATACGCTCCTCGCTATAGCTGAAATGCACATGTACACCAATAAAGAAACGCCTGTCATGGGAATACATCTGTGTTCGCCTTTAGGAAAGGCTGGGAATTATTACAAATTGATGGGATAAACTGAAACAAAGCAATAAGCAGTGAAATCGTACTGAACTTGGCATAAAAATCTTACAAATCAATATTCTATCACCTGATACTAACCATTATGAAAGTACTACCTCTGGGCAATGACCTAATGAACACTGTTACTTGGTTGAGAGTGGATTCAAACATTTGGGCAATGACCTAATGAACACTGTTACTTGGTTGAGAGTGGATTCAAACATTTGCTGTTGTGTGTTTTATTATCACAAGTGACCAAAACCAAGGACGTTCCATGACAGAGCCCACGGAGGAGAAAGTGGGAAGTGGAGGAAGGAGGAAACAAGATGTCGGTTCAGATTAGACCATACCTCCATCCAACAACAAGATCATCAATCAGCCCCAGGCAGCTTATGATAGCTACGGCTGTCATTAATACATGCCTTCCTGCAGGCGAGCAATCAAACTTCACAACCATCTGCATACATGAGCGCAACACGTCCTCCATATACCTGTGACTCACCTGTCTTAAAAAAACTAAAGAAAGATTGATTCTTTATCATCCAAACGGATAGTCAAGCGTTTCCAAATATGGCAATACTGGATGCATGCTTACAAACAGGATGCAATTTAGGATGCAGAAAGATTTCCACAGCAATGGACAATTTGGGAGTATTAAGCCCAAACCTAGACAATAGAGCGAGGACTAAGTACCCTTACTTCCTATTAAGAGTTCTAGAAGACTAATAATAAATGCCTTGTCATATCCAACATCAAAAGCAAGGCATCTAAGTATGTTATTAAGGACAAGGCATGATATGATACACCTATCAGAGGAATGATTTGGACAGTCTCTAAAAATCTGTTCAGGACTGATAAGAGGCTTGGTGCATGTGATAGCTGTGTATGATGCGACAATCACCTATAGCTGTTGAAATACCAGAGACCAAACTGATAGTGTTGTTTTCCCTCGATGGGTATACAACTTTGTTTGGGCAGTAATTTTAACATGATCAAACAAGGAGATCGTCCCAACAAACGCGCTCCTCATGAGTCCTTCAATTTTTTCTAGTTTGAAAGTAAAGACAAAGTAAAGCCAAGCCACACACTTATCAATTTATTAGTTCCAAAGGGACTAAGATGATTTTGCACTAAAGATGATGTTTTATCAATCTATCATCACTTCTGTTAATCATGTACGCCATCTCAAGGACAACTCATTCCTTATAACAAATAGAAAGCCAACAGAAACAACATCATTGTTCAAGACATTCAAAAAACAAACAGCTGCCAAAAAAGGTTGTGGCAAAATATACAGTACCTCCAACAGTGAATTATTTCAGGTGTCAAAAGCAGGATTCCCATTTCCAAACAATCCATCAGTGCTTATTACCCTTAGAACACAGTGACAATGGTTCTGGAATATTTGCCAAGAAGCTGTGGTCCGATTTTCAGCAGGAGACCATGTCTGACAGAGGCTTTCCTGGCTTCTAGTTGAAAATGGAAAATCTGGTTCGAGGTGACATCATTACTTCTATCTTGCAGTATGCCACTTGTCTGCATGGCAAATGTTTTGTACATCTGCACAGTACGACCGACATGGAATGCTGATGTAGACTAGTCAGTAATGGATGCCAGACAAAGCTAAGTGATTTCCCATGTTTGGAATCACACTGTCCAGTTAAATCTTTCAGGAGACACTGCTGTAGAGTCATGCTTACCAGGCTTATGACTCTTCAAGTCTCTGGCAGTTGTCTGCATCAGACCTACTTGACAAGCATAGTATTCTTCTGTTTTAGAAATGTATTATAACACCGTATTAATTTTATTCTAGGCATACCAACTACCAGTTCTACTACTTGAGATACTGTAATATACTCTACATCAATTGAGTTGCAATCTGCTACTGATAATGTTTGCCTCATTTCTCCCTGCTTTCCTTAGCTCCTCCCCTCTTCCACATGGGTACATCACTCCTGATTAACAAGCCCTGTCCAGTATACAAACCCCTAATTACCTGGTCTGTTGGGACCCAGCAGGATGTACAAGAGTTAGCTCCAGGAGAGACAAGGAAACCTGTCCTTAGTCACCATTTGGCCTGTGGTGGCAACCAGTAAACCACAACATCCCAGGAAGACCTCTGGTGAACTAGGGTCAGGGCAGGAATTCACACTGTTTGGACTCTGCCCCATCTAATGGATACCTCCTTGGCCTGAACTACTACCGGTAGTAACCTGTAGACACTACCATTTTCCTTACCCATCTCTAGACAATAATTTGTAAAGAGGGTGTAGGGCCTTTTTGTAAATAGCGAAATTTGAATACGTTGAATATGCACCCATTTATGTCACCTCTAAAGCTCTTCCCCTAGCCCTTAAAGTAGCCTTGCAGTTCATTTTGATGGATTAACAGTATGTTGACAATGCTTTAGCAAAGTCAACACCTGTAAATCACCAAAATGATCAGGTTTCAATTAAATACTTTACTACACCAGAGCCAAGGTCTAGTTACTCTTGCTGGCTGTAAAGCTACTCAGGATGTATACTGGAGACAGCTGCACTACAAGGCCTGAGGTCCCACCAGCACAAAAGGTAGGCTGTACCTTCAGTGCCTGCCAGGGAATAGGCCACCAAAAGGCCTTCAGACCAGCATCCAAAAATAAACACTGACTTCCCCCCAAGCTTGTCTGCCTGACCCTGAGTTACGGGGTCATCAGATTTTCCTGTGGCCAATGTTGGTGTATTTGTATAAATATCAAACATGACAACAAGCGTCGGGGGAACTCTGCTAATAAAATGTTACGAAACAGTACTAACGTAACTTTCACGAATAGAAGTTTGAGTCAATATATTGGCTATCCAATGCTGGCTATCCAATGTTAGTAAAATCCTGGAGGAGTCAGGGTTTGCGTACCTATTGCTTAACAGTGATCACAACACATCGTTGGCTCAGGCTGAAATAAAACAAAGACTGGAAGACACCTTTCTTCAAAACTTTTATTCAGAAATTAACTCCCCTGGTATTAAAGAAAACCAAGGGAATAAATTAAGAACCTACAGAAAATTCAAGTATACATATGAAAGAGAAAAATACCTCGATATAACAAATTTTAGCTATCGCAGAGCCATGACTAAACTAAGGATCAGCGATCATCCTCTACAAATTGAAGCCGGTAGATACACCCGAACTCCTCCAAATGATAGATTTTGTATGTTTTGTGATAAGAACTATAGGTATATAGAAGATGAAGCGCACTTTCTTCTAGAATGCTCACTGTATAAAGATATACGCAATACCTTTGTTAATAGTACTACGCTTGCAAAACATAAATATACACAACTAACAAAAGAAGACTTTTTCAAATATATAATGACGTCAGTTAACTATGATTTGATAGAAGAACTCTGTAAGTTCGTCTTCACATGTTTTAAGAAGAGGGAGGAAGCATGTAGAAATATAGTCGTAAGTAGAACATAGAATAGCTTACTTATCAGACTCTTTGTATGCAACTTACTGCATTTAGCCCTAGGAGGGCATGAATATGCAATAAACTTCATTGTCATTGTCATTATATTTAGAAAAAGCCCAACTTGTTTACTTGTGGTACTGAGATGTAGTTCACGACATCTGAAACAGCATAAACGTACCATCCTGCTATCTCCCATAACTTTCAGCATGTGTGCATTACCTATGGTAACCCTAATCTATGTGCTGACTTGGCCCACCAGAGGGGTAGCAGAGATATCTGTCATCTGTTTCACAATAGCACCACATACACGAATGGAACAATATGGGACAACAGCAGCTGAAAACATGGTTCGGGACAAACTGGCATTCCTGCATCATAGCTGCATGACAAGGCATTCCTGTTCTGTGGCATGAATTTTACATCAGTTGCTAAGCAGTGGGTACTACGATTTGCAAGATAAAAGCAAAACTTCCTGTCCCCTTCCACAACGGTCTGTTGACAGAGGCGGCGGCACCATTTTTTAGTTGTGGGGGCGAAATTTGGTAATATACAATATCACTAAATCGAGGGCCGAAGGCCCGAGGCGTCGCGCCGGAGGCGTGACCCTTCTAGGGGGGTCCGGGGGCATGCACCCCCGGAAAATTTTCAAATCTAAACCCTCTGAAACGCTATTTCCTGCATTTTGAGAGGCAAATTTTGCTGCCAGAATAAGCTATCTTCAATGGCATTTCTATCAAAAATACACATAGTTTTAGCTTTAGTTATTGAGGCCGACGCCCCCAACATATTTTCACCATTTCGAGCGGCGAGGGCACGAGCCGTTGCAAGGTAGTTTCTGGGATATTTTGAAATCTAGACCCTCGGAAACACCATTTCCTGCATTTTGATGGACACATTTTGCTGACAGACTAAGCTGAATTGAATGACACTTCTAGTTAAGAAAACCATTTTTGAGGGTGACGATCCACGCCCCAACATTTTTACACTACCTCGTTGCGAGCCCCGAAGACGCAAGCCGTCGACGCGTCGCAAGGGAGCTCTGGAGAAATTTTGAAATCAGAACAGTTTAAATGCCATTTATTGCATTTGAAGGGAACATTTAGCTTGCAAACAAAGCTAGTTTGATAATGAAACTTCTAATAGTATAAAGGATCGTGGAGGACGACGCTCCGGCAACATTTTCCCACCACGTCCAGTGCCGAAGACGCGAGTTCTCGCAAGGAAGGTCCTTTGAAATCTTTAAATCTGGACCCTCTGAAACGTCATTTGTTGCATTTTCAGAGTAAACTTTTGCAAGTAGACTAGCGGGATATGATGATTTCCATTAGTGAAAATATACACAAGGTTTTCAGCTGGATTTTGTATATTTCAGCTTATTTTATCGTGGGGGCGACCGCCCCCACTGCCCCCACGGTGCCGCCGCCACTGGTTGACTTTGGTGGGTGAAGTGGAGTGAGGAAGTTTTCCATCATTGCCTGTTCAGTCTCCAAGAACACTGTGCACAATGGACTATCAAATGGCTTTCCTTGACTTTCCATAACAGTGACTGGTTTATGCACATTCTTAACCCTGGGAGACATTAAAGAAGCATAATTTGTATGAATACAAATGTGACAATGACCTAGTTCAGTGATTCAGCATAGCCAGCAAATAAGATACAATACTTCATTTGGAGTTGTTATACAGAACATCCTCATAACCCCACTCATGGCAAAAGATGTTATTTACAGTTCCAAAATACCACATTTTGTCTAAAAAGTAAATACTATGTCATGTTTTTAACAATTTTTTTTTTTAAAGTAAGTGTAGCTACTTTCAGTTTATCTCAATGCCATAGTAGACTGTCAAAAACCACCAGATATACAACAAATCAGATAGAGACAGCTTTCAGACCCGCAGGTATTGTGACTGCCTTTCATC
Source organism: Branchiostoma floridae (assembly GCF_000003815.2). Taxonomy (NCBI): domain Eukaryota; kingdom Metazoa; phylum Chordata; class Leptocardii; order Amphioxiformes; family Branchiostomatidae; genus Branchiostoma; species Branchiostoma floridae. The sequence goes on along the minus strand of NC_049980.1, from coordinate 25,700,382 downwards.
CTGAATCAGTGAAACCAAGACATACCTCACAAGCAGGGCCTCTTCATGGGAAAATACCTACAATGCCCGCAGCTACCTGGAGGAACACCTGTATCCTGCACACGCCTGGGAATATTCTTCCAAACTGGGTCACACCTCTGCCCCACTCCCCCAAGGCAATAATGAATCATCCTTATCTCTCCGTAAGAATAATGAGAAGGGTTTATAGGGACAACAGTACAACACTTTAATTATCAAGCCAGAAGGTATATTTGATGTCAGCCAGACCACAGGTGTAAAAATCAAAATCCTTTATTGCCTGATTTGCACTCTCCCACTGAGATTGCCTTTGATGTGAAGTACCTTGTACTGTAAATAGTGTAAAATCCAAGTGCCTGGGAATCAAAGTGAATAACTGCAAGTTAATTCAACAGTGGTGTTGCTTCTTTTTAACACATCAGTAGTTCATGAGAGGGGACAATACAATCTTCTTGTGAATTTGCAAGTTTCACTACAAACACAATACTGCCCAGTTGGCAGTTGGCATTCTCTTGCCACACCCTCCAAGGGTTTGCAATTCCCTTTGACTCTGCTTGGTGTTAAGAGTTCAAGGACCTCCTGTAACAAAAGACCAAAAGTCTTTCTTGCACGCCATGCTGACTGTATGAACCCAGCCCATGGAATGAATTCTCTGTGTAGACTAGCATACTGTCTGAAAATTTAATAGTCTACTGTATTCAGCAACACTTTGTCATAGCACCTGAGCATTCCACATCAGGTATATATTAACTTCAATTGTGAGCATTATTTTGCATTCCAGGCAGGTCAAAGACACGTTTTTCTGTAGGTTGACATTTATAACTAATCTGGATTTAACCCAAACAAATTTTGTGAATGCCAAAATTGTTGGTTATATCTTTCCACCATGTCTCCTCCAGTTATGTGCTGGGGTTGAATAGTAATCCTGCTGTCAACTTCCATTTGTTAGGCACATTTGGAGTCTTTACCAGGCTGGTGTTGAGGGTGTTGTGCCAGAGGGAGGTTACACTAGTTGACATATACAGAGAAGCACATACAATCATTTATTACAGAAACGATTTATACTTTTGAAAGTTGATTCTTGACTTGGTCTACAGGACATTTACTAAAAAAGGAGAACTACTTATCACCTTGGATCTGACATAAGCTAATTGGTCCACCATACCAGACTGTGCCATGATAGGCTTCCCTAGAGGCTGGCTGATTATTCCAAACATGTGCCTTTCCCCCTGTCAATTTATGATTCTTACATCAAGTCTGTGATATTTTAAATGTCAACATCTCAAAGGATTTTCCTTCTGAATGGATATCCATTCAGAAGTAAAGATATAGGTACATCAAAGTATAGTTTTTGATTGGCTGCACCAAGAATGCAGAGAGAATTAACCCTAAACCATAAATGCATATGGAACACTGTTATGGTGCACCTGCTATCTTTATTCCAAGCCTATAAAATAAGTATGACAGGAAACATTTCTTTGCTTGCGATCAGTATCATTAAAGAAATGCACGAGTTGTAACAACACAACTTATTTCTGTACCTACAAAGTTTGCAAACAAGAAACTGACACTACACGAGCAGGAAAATGGCCATCCTCTGGATACAGGGGGCTCGACAAGTGACAGCTAAATTCCTCAAGCTTCCAAAGTAGGATTGCCACCCATCCATGACTTACCAGAGGAATTCTAAGGGCTGCTAATGACTTGCCTGGGGATAGTTTCTCTCTCCCACAGCTTCTTGCTAGAACTCAGGAGGAATGCCCCCAGTGAAGTATTGATAGGTCCCCATGTGCTCTAGGTCAAATCCATGATGGCTTTGTACCATGCTAGAATAGTAAGCATGCTTTCAAGCAAGTTTCAGGGGTCTACAACCTTCAGGTCAAGAGATCTATTTTCAACCGCCTTTAATCTTCAAGCAGATGTTGGGTGGAATAGTGTAAATATTTTCTGCCAGTCATCTACCAGCTTTTGGAATATATCACACCCCAACATCTGCTTGAAGAATTCAGAAGCCTGTTACTACATGAGCATCTTTATTCAATTTTCATCAAACTATGCACACAAGCACAAAAGATAAAATCTAAATTCCGCCTCCCCATTTCAAAATCATATCCTGTATCTCAAATCAACAACTAGGTGTTAATCCCTGCAGTGTTTAGCACGGGTCATTACCATGTTAATTCATTACCGCTACCCCACTGCCTTTTCTCACCCCAGTCTATAAACACCCAATCTTTTCCCAGCAGGGAGCAGAACCAGAGATAAACTGTGGGTTGAGATCTGCCTACCAACATTACTCTGTCATGATTCATGCCTTTTAGCATTTGCCTTTGATTACACAACAGAGACAAATTATAGAAGTTGGTTCACAAATAGACTTTGTACAGCAGCAACCTTCAATCGCTTCTAGCAACTGAGCAGATCTTTTAACCTTTTAATGAAATTAACTGGACTGACAACAAAAACTAAAAGCTGCTAACGCTATCCATGCCCTGCAGTTACCACTATGCACCAGACAGGAAAATGCCACCATGCCACAGGTTACCTTCAACCTAATGCCTCAAGGCTGTGTGGCTTGTGCACGAAGCATTTAGAAATCCCTGTAAACAGGTTCCTCTCTAAAATCCTGAAATATACGATAACGGCGACTTTTGCCAGACAGAGGAAAATATCTCAACCATGACTTACTGCTCAGGGTCCCACTTGTAGTTTGTTTCCCAACACAGCGGCTAGATGCCGCTTGCCTCAAGTCACAGCCTAGATTGGTTTAAGAAATATGAATTAACTGTGACGAGATTGAAGTGGAACAGGACCACAGCCTGCATACCAAACAGGCAATCGTTATTGATCCACTTGGGCAGGGCGGTCTTCCCTGGCTGTACGAAGGCAACCAACCAAATACAATAAAAGACTGCATCCAATTTCTTAAGGATGAAAGAACATTCTTTTGCCATTAAGGTGGGCAATCCCATGGTATAACTAGACATGAAGATAGACGCGACTTCTAGCACTGCACTTTCACAAGGTTTGACTTTTGTATAGGTCACTATATCACATGCATTTTCATATCTGTCAGGATTTTAGTCACTAAGCAATAAATTGAATGAAGCACTTTTCCTTTAGACAAGATTATTTGAGAATCAAAGTCCATGAAAAAAATTCAAAGCATGGTATTCTAACTTTAACCAATGTCAGATTTCACATTTGATTGCCATATACTGTACATGTACACCCTTTACATCATACTGACAACAACTTTAAAGAAAGCTCAATATCTTCTAAAGATCAAAACACAACCAAGGTCACCATCTATATTTAGAAGAGGGAGATTTCCTTACATACACTCCCACAAATGCAAGGACCCGCCGGCGGTGACCGCCTTGCCGTCTTTCTTTCTCTTTCTCAGGGCGTTGGTTTTGTTGAATAAAAAACCATGTGTTTTGCAATGAATCTTCCATGTGTTTTGCAATGAATCATGACTCATTCGTAAAAAAAAAAAAAAAAACCTCATTCCTAGAATACAACAGATTTATAAAGAAAAATTATACACTTTTTCTTTGTTACCTTGGGCCAAACTTCCTGCTGCAGGTATGCCACATAACCCGTTATTACTCTACTTCTATTACAACACAAACACGCAAAACTCTAAGGTACACAGTAAACAATAGAAGAAGTGTAACAGCACCTGGAGTTGGAGGATATTTGCTTGTCCATTCTTGCCACAGCCATAGCATGAAACAGTAGTAAACATAATTTGCACTTAGGTAAAGGGTAATGGAGGCACAAGAAGGATATTCGCCTAATGAACGGGGTCATATTTCTCAACTGTCTGCATTAGTACTAGCTGGGTGGCTCTACATCAGACCCTTGAAACAAATGAAAGCATGGCTCTGTATTGCCACGCTTGCTCTGTGCAAGTGACACCAACAACTGGAACCATACCATGGGAGCTAAACTTCTCCAGTTTCGAAACAATTGTCTGAAACTCACCACATCTTGCACCCATAATTTTCACTGCCACAGGCTTGAATAGGAGGTAGGTAAGAGGTGAAACCACTGCTTAAGCTCTACAGCTCGGGCACACTTTCAGCCACACAGAAACAAGGATAGTAAGAAACTAATAAACATATAGACAAAGGGGCTTCTACATAAGACCTTTGAACACAGCAAAGCCCATGTCCTGGTTTACATAGCTGAAGTTCCATCTTCGCACAGGCATGGGATAGCCTAAGCAATTCACTCAAGCAGTTTGCTGTCACATGCAAAAAAATGGGGTAACAACAAAGCAGGGTTTCACAACCATGAAAGTTGGTAGTATACCCACACAGTGGAAGTATACCCACGCTTGCTGGGCAGCTGTCCACTCTGCTGTTTCCACAAGATCAAAGGGGAAGTTGCGGAAAGCAGAGGGGAAGCAGCATCCTGTCACTGGATCCCTCTTTCCTTCCCCTCATGTCATGCCTTCTTTAGAGAAAACAGACCTTTTCCTCAGGAGCAATTCTTATGTCGTCATAATGACACTTCGCTTTAGTGGGAAGAATATCATCAACTATCTGGATTATAGCAACAGCCATTTCAAGAGCTACTCTGAGCTTACAGTTACAGTTGATACTACCAGTCACTGGATAATGAATGTTAGAATGTTGATAGCACAGGTGATTATACAAATACTGCGACTACACATAGTGGAAGAAAGGTGAAACGCAAGCATGATAATACAAGCAGTGGATAATGTCCCACAGCTATTCCAACTCCCATGAGTTCCAGACTAATACATTAGTTTCAGCAGCAATAACAAGGATCATCTCCCTGAGCTTCAATTACTCAAGATATTACATTTCAAGACTGGGGATCCAGGAAGGTCTTACATGGGTCAATCCAAAAATGAAATTATAAATGTTAAACTTGACCTATAAGTGTACTTCCAAGGCTTACTTGTCTAAATATTTTAAAGAATAAAAAATAATAATTATAATAACAATGATGATGCATGTTGTTGTTGACTTGGTTGTGTGATCATGATATTGCTTTGAAGTTGTGATTAATATGACTGTTGATTTCTGTACAAAAACAACATACATCACTATAACGGTTATAACATGACAATTGCTCAAACAACATCCATCTTTGCTCGTGGTAATTTATTAAACCCTTGGCACCTCTCAGACAATTCTATTTGCTCTAGTTTATGGCAGGGATCCAAACAACATTAGTTCACCACACCCTAAAAACACTTGATTCATCTGACTGCAGCCGGGTAATATTTCATTGGGCTTGTGTGACCTCTTCTTGTACTTTTATTGGCCATGAAAAATACATGACCTGTGACATAATAAAATCTAACGGCATACATACTAGAACAGATAAAAACATCCATATCATACCATTGCAATAGCAATTCCAACAAACGAGATTGCATTTTAATTAATTAAAGGCTTGTTTTTCTCAGTGGAAATAAAAAGCCTTTCTGACTGAAAGACACAGCACTGTAATAAAGATGCAAGACAATCAGTGCAAAATTAACCATTCCTCAAAAACCTTGAAAAAAGTACAACTAACATACCATGATTTGTGTTCTATAATAATTTTAATATGAAGAAAACTACCTGAACTGTCACATCATCAGTACAAACTCTACAACACAAGTATGGGAACGCTGAGAGAAACTATGATGTCATACTACAACTTGGCAATGGCAGTGTGAAATACTTGGTAATTAAATCAGTCATCAGACAAACTGTCTACCTCCTTTCACATAAAAGCCTGTATCAGCTATTTCATGCTTTTAAATTATTAGGCCTCAATTATAGGAACAAGCATAGATTTGTAAGCATTTCTAAAAACAGCGAAAAGATAAAGGCAGAATGTTCACTACTGGTAGATTTTCAAACTTAAACGGACATTTAGACAAGCAGGAACAATAGCCTTCCTGTTATTTTCTCAGCTTGAGTGCTATTTATTTGCCTGTTGGTGAGTATATAATTGTCAGACTACTCCAAGGACGTTTCATTAAAATTGGGATTGAAATGAAGGTTAGACAACATTGAATACATCTTCATCTCTACTAAAATATTGCCAGTTTCTATTTTCATAAATCACATATCATCTACTTTCCACCGTATCTGTTTCAACTCTGATGTAAATGTTGTTAACATTTGTCAGCAAGGAACATTCACATTTCAATGTATCTGCGCTATCTATTCCTTAAAGTCATGAAAAAAAGAGGGTACCATAAACCCAAAGACACAAGTTTGAGGACAACAAATTAGGACAAATGAGTTGATGCCTGGGGAGGGACAGTAATAGTTTACTGAGTTTCTTTGATTCAAAAACGTGCCTCAAAGAGTGAGACCAATACAAAAGGAGTGTTTAAATGAAAATCAATCAAAATTCTGTAAATTTGGAAACAATATTGAGTTCTAAAGCTTCTCAGTGGATCCCAAAGCAAACCCTCTAAATCCAATTTCATGCTAAAATCTACCTTGAAATGAATGCTATATGGATATAAGTAAGACCATCAGTGACCTAGTTGGCTGTTGGTGGGGTCTTGTGGTGGTGCTAACTCAAACATTATCGCTATTCCAAAGCCACGATCACCAACAAAACAATACAGTTGACTGAGCAGCGCTATTCCGTCAGCAGTCAGCCATTGTGTTCACATTATATGAGATATAGTTCATGGGCGTGACACGACCTTTTCTTCATGGCGTCCCCTTCCGCATACACAACAGCCCTCCTACCAACGGCGATGATGTACACAGACGGATAACCCTGGCTTTGCTTCCAGGCACGGCGCACCTGCCTCATGTTTATGCCACAGGTTTCAGTGAAGGGCAATAAGTCAACGGTAGCTCTCCGGGTCCTTGGAAAGACGTACTAAAAACAGCAGCGATCACTTCCCTTCTAAAACACCGGGCAGTAAAATCGTACAGGGAGATCTACCTTGCAACGCCGCTGGGAAGAAAACCTTTGACCCACGGCCCTCACGTGAAAATTCCATGTCTAGCATCCTACAGAATTTATCGTTCGTAAAACATACTGCTGCATAAGGAAAATAAATGTAAAACCCTGTTACTAACGCCCGCCGATCTTTGAGGAACTGAACAGTTTCAAATTCGCTACACACAAAAAGTGCAACACTCGTCTTACACATCATATGCCACATAGTAAAATGGGAGGAGGGGCGAGCGACGAATTAACTATCTATTTACGGGAATAAAATGGTGCAGCCATAATCTTGTACAGTATGCAGAATGCAGAGGCCTAATCTGGTGATTGTTTTGCCGTCTGGAAACTGAGACAGTACCGATAACATGACCGAAGTGCGCCCGAACATTTTCAAACCCACACACAAAATGGCGGTAGCCGCTGTTTACAGCAATCACGTCCCAGCTGAACGTGGCGTTCTCCTTCTTTACAACATCAACTCTGACTTTGATTTCCGTCATTATTTCTCTGTATCGTGCACAAATTGGTGACTTAAAATAGCGTACCTTCTAATGACTCCTGTGGGCTCGCTATCGGCAAGTTTCCGGGGAGACTCAGGCCTCCAGGCGGGCTGGCACAAGCATGCAACTGACGCTCTCCACACCAAGCAATTACGGCACACTGGCGGCTGGAGAAAAATCCATCCGCTACACATCCCAATAGGTTAAACCACACTGTGCCCTCCCAATAATTGCCTTGTAATTTTTCATCGTCCCGTGTTGTTGACAACTAGCTGAAGCAAGTGTAAAATATCGGTATAATTTTGATTTTCTGTGACAATAACATATGGTACTTGTTTTTGTGTCGCGGATGGTTAATTGATTTCGCCGCGCGCGCCCTAGCGTTGGAACAAGGGAAACCGGACCGGATAACCGCCGGCGCACGTAGCAGGGAGGAGGGGTGCGTGCGATAGACGAGGGAATAGTCACGTTTTCTTCGCCTAGCAAATACTGTAGATAGATAACAGCGTCTAAACGACAGTATCTTCACTGATGGTCTTTATAGTGCTTAACTGTGGGACGCTACCTTCGTTCACGACTAAACAATCTAAGAAATATCGCCCTGTTTGCCCACACGGGAAGCGGGAAGTTGGAGCCATGTGTCAAAATTCAGGTCATGTGACCACAGAACCCACTACATTAAACAGGAGCGTCCTGCATGCACTTATCTCAGAGTTCATGAAAACAGCCACAGCTATTTTGGAGGGGCTTATCCCCACTTTTTCTTGCAAGAAAATGGGAAGATTGTACACAAAAGGTCATAGGCTCAAACTGACCAATCACAGCCATTGGAGATGACATCATCTCCCCACCTACAGGTAACAGCAGGTGCAAACAATGACCTCACACCCAGGGCCACGCTGTTCAGCTCAGGCAGCGTGCCTTTGCTTGCTTATGTTTTCACATCTGTTGTACCTCCATTCGAATTGTTTCAATGGTGTATTTACATTTCCGCCTTTTATTACATTCAAGTTCCCTGAGTTTCTGTTTTCCATGGTTACCACCATGGAAACACATTGGAGAGCCAGAGTAAATATGGCAATTACGTCGGATTCTCTGAAATCAAACTTCAATCTTTTGTGACACAGCAAAAGCAAATGTGGAAAATCAAGTTCTGTCCGTTTGAAGCTTTTGCCAGAGGTGCAAATCCTAATACCAGGTTGTTAACAGTACACAAAAAACAACCCAACTTTGGAAGTAGAATGTTCTTATCTGCCTATACCATTTTGGTAGTGGTGGTGGTTGGGTGGGGTAGGTACTTGAACTAGAGCTTAACCAGACAAGAAACTTGACTCTCTTAACTGCCTCAGTCTGGTGAACAATTAGCCTTTCCACTTTAGTAACTTTGAAAGGGGAGGAAACCTGCACAACAACCAGAGTCTTTGTACACACAGATGCAATCGCAGTTGCCTCCTATTTCTTGGCTGACTTCTCCTTACCATTTTCGGTCAAGGTGAGCTGATACGGTGCTGCAGGTCAGTTAAGCCTGGTTTGTTTGTGCAGGCATAAGCCACTTAGGAGACTAGTGCATGAAGCATGTTTACAGTAATGTGACTGCTTGTTCAGATTGAAAGCATGTTACTTTATTTAGATGTTGACTCATTCTCATCCTGAATTATTTCAATACACTGCTCTCTTCTTCTTTTTTAACACTTTTTGTACGAGAAAAACAAACATGGTATGTAGGAACAAAACACTAAAAGCATCAGAACAAATGATCTACTCTGACACAATAATTATGACTTTCTGGAGGGGCAACTTCTTCAAACCAGCCTATTACCACTTGTCTTCTGTAATCTCTAACTGTATAATTTTACACATAATTTGTCAGAGAGGTCAATCACCCAGAAGAGCTGATGACTTGACCACAGACAGGTGGTACCTGTATATCACTACACTTTCTCTTACAAACCTTTTCTAGACTACTTTTCTGGACATTGTGAGGTAATGCATGTAAATTTCACAAATCAACCCTCTCTCTATATCTTTTCCTGTCTTCTTAATGATGCATTCTATGCAATTACACACAAACAACCACTTAGCATTTGCTCACTCCACCGGGTATTTCTGGTAAAAACTAAATGTTTTGTCTGGACTTCTTGGCAGACAGATCTTGATGACATACGCAACCCATTCCAGGACTTCATTCCGTGTACGCACGCAATCAACAAACTACAATTACCGTGCTAGTGGAAGCTGGGATAAGGACAATATGGGATTATCTGCAAATTCCTTGGCATCTCTGTGTTTGAAGTGACTGACAGGCCCCGATAATCAGCCTGAGAGTTGCGTGAGCCCTTTTGGCCAGGTTTCCTATTTGCAGAAGAATCCTTCCAACAAATCATTTGTCTGTCACTTGACTATAGATGGCCCTGCATCTTTTTGTACAGGACTGCCACCTAGCAGGGTTGACAGCACAATGCAGCCTTCATTGTCTTGTTTATCTCTGGTGCACTTAATTCAAATGTATACCCATTCAACAAAGAGTTGAACACATTTAAGTTCTGCATGTAACATTAAGAATTCTAGCTAGTATCTACAAATCCATTCAGACATTTCTATCTATCTATAGACACATAAATGTGCCTGTCTCTGCTCTTTTTTCTTCTCCTTCTCTGCTAATTACACTGCAAATAGTGTTATCTCAAAGTAAACGAACCAACATCGGAAGGATGTGTTATATATGTCATCATAAAGTTTAAACACTGTATGGCCAGGACCTACATGCATTCACACATAGTTGTCACAAGGAGGTTGGTTGAAATACACTCTGAGCATTCGGGGGAAGCTGAGTAAAAACACTGAAATGCATGCCTCTAATTTAGCAGGACCACACTACTAGTAAATGTAAATGGTTATATGGGTTCTCCTTTGAACAGACAGTTGCAGGGAGGTCTGATTCCACACTGGGAGCAAAGTACAAACTACCGATGCAAAGATTACTTCATTCCTGATACACTAATCTTACCCTGTGGACACGGATTACAGGGTCTCCCCAGCTATAGTCAGGCCTAAATGGGACTTAAATGCAGTCAGAAACACTAATGTCAACCTTTATTTCCTCATCTCCTGCAGGTGCTATTGTCCGAGGTGTGCCTTAACCCGTAATTTAGACACATAACGGTGGTACAATGGACAAGAAAAACCTCTACTCCAGCCTTTTATTGGAACGATTGTCCTTGCATACCCTCTGGTAAGGGTTTGTGGGCTGTTATAATTACAAATTGCTTTGAGTCGCTTTTTTAAAGAGTTGCTTTTTTAAAAAGATAGTTAGGACTCTTTTACTTTGCCTGGTATGATGTACCTAACTGAAAAAATTGATACATGATGCATTGCTTTTCACTGTATAACATCTATTCATAATTCTTGCCTTCATGTAATAAAGCTATATAGACAAGATGTCTGACACAATTGCTGTTTGGGTGGCTGAAACGGAAGAAGTCTAATTGGACATGCAAAATATATGTAATTGGCTGATACCTCTATATGTCTCGCATAATTAAGACGGCAAGGTACAATTGGTAATGGTAGCCCATCTTACAAGTGTTGGCACTTAATAAGCTCCATCAAAGTAATGTTACAGAGCTAGTTGTAATACCTCAACAGTACAAAATGTAAAGGACTGAGAGACAGACTGTGAAAACAGGCACTTCTGACTATTGTTGACCATTAGCATGTTTTACAGGTTGTTGTGGTCATTAAACAGGGGCATTGTGACCCTTGAATAAACCCTTTCTGTCAATGACATGGTTTGTGGTAAAAAGTAAACCATTGGCAGTAGTGTTAGACAGACAGGTGATCTCCAAGCAGATGTTGCGAGGCTAAATTGACAATTTTTCTTAGCTGCTTTTTTGTGTCGAGTTTAAGATGCAATTTAGAGACAGAGAAGAGGTAGCTTGGAAAATAAAATGATTTAGCCTCCCCTACATCTGCTTGGAGATTATTGCAGGTGGGCTTGCCATACGATTTCTTATCATGTAGCATTTCCCTCAAGAGCTGCTGCATGAGATAAGGAATGGATTTTACATGTCCTGTCTGCCTCTGTGTTCCCTGATTCATGATGTATGCTGATATTTTTGGAGAAAAAATACATGTATATAATGGTTGGCCTCATATGCATAACATGTTAATAACCTTTAGTATCAACTGTATCATCATACATCTAATAGAAACATTATAATAAACGCAGAGCTAAATATACATTCATATACAAAATATACAGTTAACATTGATTTCTAATGGTTAACATGTTTTCACCAGTGTTGTTTCTAATAAAAAGTGTTAATAGATAAAAGCACTAAGGCACAGACCAAAAATATATCAAAGCTATGCATACAATGTTGGCAGAGAATGGTAACAATTTGTAGATTGTAGAATACAGATGTTTATGACAATTGGCAAAACACTATTATTTGAAAGTAGTAAGAATAGTTAGCCCTTTTGCCATTTTCCTTGCTAAAATACAAGGGAATCTTAAATACATACTTATGGCAAAAAAACGACTCAAATGAATGCACAGTCAGAGTGAAGTAAGACGTGACCTAGCATGCTTTAGTTTCATTAAGTCGATTTTATCGCGTGGCTTTGCTCCAGGACTATCATTCATCTTCTCCTTTCAAATATTCCTGCAGCAGGTGATAATTCTCGTCAGGATATTGAGCCACGTACGTGCAGAATGGAAAATAGTTTATAGCTCGCTCAGATTACGACGTAACCCCCAAGATTATCTTGAACCAGATTCACCCAGAAGATTCTGAGATACATGAATCACATGAAGCTGGGAATAAAATGTTTCCACTGAGAGGCACCCAGAGCGGGAGGTAAGTGGATGTGGAGTGCACAGAGTAATGGCTGGGGAAAACGCTCACCTCAGATATATGCACCCACGGGGAACCTGATATATATGAAGGCACAGTGAATACAATTAATGGATCTTCACACTCAACCTTTTGTTCGAAAATGCCAGTATAATCTGTGCTTTGCACACTCTAATCTGCTGAAAATAGATGAATTTGCATTAGAATACAGTCCTTACCAGTTTATCCCCATGTTCACCTCTAGGACTTCTTTATCTTATCTGAATTTCCAGAGATTATCACAGAAATAAACTGGTTAATCTTCTTCAGGAAGATAAAGATCACGGATCAAAATTCATACAAGCCAATAATGCAAAGAACAGGCTTACTGGTGAAATGTTAAAACATTCATAGTGTACCAAATAAAAGGTATGAGAGTTCCAGAGTTGTTCTAGTCTCTGTTTCTGTTTGAATTTATTTTGAGTTAGAGACTGGCTAAATATAGGCTTTAACATAGGGCACTACCGTATTGAAAATGAGTGCTCAAAATTTGAAAAATATTTCAAGAATGGGAGGAGGGCAGCCTATAAAATCTCTGCCACAGTGTACCGGTGGGTCATTTGCAAGTAAAAATGGATGATGGGTATTTCTCCCACCTCAAAAATTTTCCATCAACATGCCCAAGGAATTCCAAAATAAACAATAGATTTTTTTTTCTAGAAAATCCCTGATACAAACTCACATCATACTTACATTCTAACATTTCTGAACTAATCAGCGGGCCACAGATTTTTTAACTAATTCCACAATTGACCTGAATGACTGAATCGTTACTGAACTTTTGTTGTGATACATTATTTGCAGCTGACCCTATTTGCACATGAGAATAGATAGCGACAGACCCATCAATCATTCAATCATCAAAATGGAACAAGCTAACAAAAAATATACACTTGTTCACTTCAATGCTCACAGCATTAGTAGTTACAATCATACACTAGTCCTGTATATTTGTGAAACTGTACCTTGAATTTACAGTAGAACCAGCTGCCAAGTTTTAGCTCAGGATATTGACCTTGTATTTGGGGTTGCAATTTCCAGGATCGCAGAATCGACGACTTAAGGCTTGAGATGTCTCCTGGGATCCGTGCTGTCAATTTCCCTGTGGGAAATGAGGGAAAACATGACTGGTGCTATCGAGCCAGCGCCATGATTGAAGGCAATATCAGCACATGTAGCTGGCAAATTAAAGTATGTAGGAAGCATATGGACCAACGATTCCTCATCTGTTACATCCTGACATTAGAAAAATGCATTGCTCGTACTTTGTACAGATTGCTGCTCGCATAACTGAACATAATAACAAACTAATGGGGGTAAAATCCTGTGTATGTGCTGTAATGTCATGCATGCATGTCAGTAATGTTACATGAAGATAATTAGAATCAGATAATCAAAGATTCTTTAAATCCTTCCACTAAAATTTTTGTAACATGATACAAACAGATACCGATTTTTTTCGACACAAGCTTGTTGTTACCATTCATGACAACATTTGACCTTAAAAGTGATAACTAGAATGAATAGAAGACAAGATAAATGATTGACAATGTTGCGTGTAATTTGTAAGAATGGTCCAGATCACATCAACCTGCTTCTGCATCACATGAAGATAAGGGGTGCAGGTGAATTTCAATTATAGCATCACTTGGGCAATAAAAAGCCTGGTTGAAAAATTGTTATTGCCTTCATGTCGATATAGAGCAAATCTTACAGATTTGTCTAGATTCTTCTGGAGACTGGCAATCTCAACATTGCCAACTGAGATGTAGTTAGGGGCGTATCATCATCATCATCATCATTATCATCATCATATGCTGACATAACACTTCAGGAGAAATGTCTACAAACTACCTGCAATATTAAAGTTCACTAAAAATATTAAAATTAAATCATAGTTAGACAATATAAACTTCTGCTGCAAAATTTCAGTTAGACCACACAAAACCTATGGATAGCTGAGACAAAACTTTTTTTCAGCTCAAATAAACTGTTCTTGACTTCCTAATTGATACGTAATACTTTGATACTAATTAGTCTTTACAGCTATGCAGGAACATCAGGTGGGCATCTTTCCAAATGAACCTTAATATATTAACTAAATGATCCATTTCCACCCAAATGTATCTGTCAGGAACCCATCCTCCTCAAGGGAAGGGGAGGCCAGGTATCTCCTGCTAACACCACATCTGAGGCACAGACCTTGAGTAATATAGCACATACATGTATGCTGCAATGATAATTATAATTGTATGGAGCATTGAACCAGTTCTTTGAGATGTGGTTGGGTGAATGAGGAGAAGAGCAGGGAAATTGGGAGGGGAACCACTGACACTCAACAGACTGAATATGCATATTATCATTAGCAGCATAATTGTTGAAGGTTGCTGAAAGAACTCTACTTATCAATAGCACAAGCCATGATTCCCTCCTTTATCATCCCCCCCTTGGCTATGAATTGCAACTGTCTCTAATATCAAAATTATATTGACTCCTCTTCTCTGTCACCATTTCTTGCAAAATACTCCTGACACAGCACACAAGACCTCCAAGACAATGTACCCCTGGTGCAAGGCAAGAAATCAGCAGGCATTGGATTCATAAATTGTGAAATCGATGGGAGCTTGGCACATGTCCTGGGTTATTGATTATGCCCCCAGTTAGGATGTCGATAGTTGCTTTATTCTAGATGGTTTCTGATATGACATTCATTACAACTGAGGTGTGAAATGGGGTCATCAGAGGTCAAGGTTTAATAGGACAAAATGAATCGTGGGTTATCAGTACAGTGATTGGTCACTTGTAACATTGCAACAAGGACATTGTGGGAAGATGGCAACCTCCTTAACTGTGCCTGCTTTAAGAACAGGATATCTGTTCACTACATGACTGGAGCATAATGTGGAAGTTGACTTTCAACCTATCCAAATGCATAGTGTTAAGGTTTACACGATCCAAGTACCCCATCAGATATGATTATCACATGTCAAGTTCAAACCTGACTGTAGTGGACTGCATGTCCGACCTTGGCATCACAGTAAAATCCAACCTCACATGGAATAGCCATGTCATAAGAACAGTGGCCAAAGCTAATCAAATGCTTGGGTTTATCAAGCGTTCCATAGGTTACAAGTCCAACACTGATATACGTAAGACATTGTATTTGTCTCTTGTTAGAAGTGTTTTGGAATACTGTTCATCAGTATGGAGCCCCACATCACGTAATCTCACAGCCCTGATCGAGGGTGTACAGCGAAGGGCAACGAAATACATCCTCGGGCCCTCCGCTGAACACCTGGACTACAAGTCTAGACTATCTAGACTAGGCTTGTTACCACTGTCTTACCAAAGAGAGATGTCTGATGTTGTGGTATTTGCTAAGTCCCTTGCAAAGGTATATGATTCAGATCTAGCGAGGTTAGCTGCATTCCCTACAAGAACGCCACGTAGTTCAAGGGCACACATGTTAGTCCCTCAGAGAGTAAGATCTTCTTCATTTGCCTCCTCATTTACTCCACGACTTATCACAATTTGGAACAAACTTCCCGTTGAAATCAGAGGGCTGGGAGCATCAGCCACAAGCCCGTCCGATGTGTCTGCCTTTAAACGAAAACTATCTACATTTATGCAAAACCGTTTCCGACAAAACCTCAAGCTAGAGCAGGCTTGCACATGGTCACTAGCATGCTGTTGCGCCTCTTGCATTGCCACAAGGCCACGATAATTTTACCTTATATTATTACTACATGTACATTTGTATATCTATTTCATAGATCTAGACTCCATATTGTATGTGTGTTGTTAACTTGATTTATCTTGACTTGAATGTTACATTGATTATGATATCTGCTCTTGTATTTATGTATATAATGATTTGATGTATCATTGTTATGTTTAAGGTATGGCGGCTTCGAAAAGGTGTCTTTTGACACCTGTTCCGCCATACCCTCCAGTGTGGAGAATCCAAATAAATAAATAAATAAATAAATAAAGTTTCTGGCAATTTTTATGCTCAGAAAAAGCAACCATCATGCACTATTATCTGACTGTGCAGGTACGTCCCTTCAGGGATTTCCCAAATTAAGTAAGAAAATCCATCAAATGACCCCCAGCGGCTTTATTGACCCAGATAAAGCAAACAAGAACAAGCAATCTTGTATGGTATATCTTCGAGTAGTTATAGCCTGGCTTACATCCTCTGTAGTTGCCACTAACTCTTTTTGCTTGCTATACCACAGTGGTTACTATGGAGGGCAGTATCCAGGCTACCCCTATTACCTATGAGAGAAGACATACTAAATGGCAAAAAAGAGACAAATGTAAGAGATGGTTGTGCAGATGTTGAAATGACATGGATAAACTGAAAGCATTTAAAGGCCACCAGGTAGTCATAATATGTTCTGCTTCCTATGTCACCAAATCATTACACCATTCTCATTTGAGCTAGTAACACAGGTCTGGGACAATCTTCAGAATCATGGATTGCGTATTCATGCAATTTATGTACTCACTGCCATGGTTATTTACAATAGATAGTCAGTAAAGTAAGTATGCTGAAGCCTACCAGTCTGACATAATTTACAGGTTCTGAAGAAGAACTTGAAAGCTATATTTGTCACTATTAGAGAACTTAATGTATGGAAATGAAGTTATAATTCACAAACAAATGTAGCCCACGATAATTGCCATTTGGATGATTACCACTGATGAGGGATTTGGGTTCATTAGTACAATAGAAGATAACAAAATCACATTTTAAGCCTAATGAATGCAATGCAAAGGAAAATAAAATTACAATTCAGTTCATACACAATCTTTTCCTTGTTGCTTTAATTTGTGGCTAGTAATGAGAAAACAGGCAAGCAACTACTTGGATTACAGTGTTTTACAAACTTTTAAGTTCCAATTCAAAACCGATGAGTCAAAATTCATGCTACATGGCTGTGCAGTGTGCAGTGGTCATGATAGAATACTTGCTTGCTGCTTAGAACAATCATTTTCTCATCAAAGAGTCACAAAACAAACATAGCACTTGCAGAACTAATCTGAACCTCTCTCAGACTGCCACACAATATGGCCTGTACACTGGAGAAGCCTCTCCACAGCTGAAGCTTTACCCTTATCAGTACACTTCTAAAGATGCTCCACTTGTGCGGACACACAATCGCAGCTCTGTGGTGGGTCACAATGCCCAGGTGTTTCATCGTTAGCGATGCGGCACATCTCGCCCTGCATGACAGGCGCCAAATGCCATGTGACAGTTAACCACTGTGCCACTAAAAGGGCCACAAGGCCTGTTCTCACGTTTGGGAAAAAAATGGGCGTGTTGAATCCTTAGCAAGGCAGCAATTGAAACTAATATATATTCCAAGTACTTGGAAGGGGGGAGGGGTTAAGCCTATGTGTTGCATGCTGCAGCTGGCCTGTGTGAGATTTTCGTGCAGCCGTTGGCGCAATGTTGACAAAACAGGCACTAGAGACTGTTCAGAAATCAAGTAACCCTGCCAGCATTTGAACCACTACGGATACTTTCAGCCCCGGACAAGCTGTTCTATGATAACGGATACAAGCTTGAAATCTTATCTCCTGTTCCGGACAATACAGCATAAGGGAGACAGCAGAAACATGATACCAGGCGAGGAACATGAGAGGTGCTCTCGATTCACTTTTATTACACACACAAAACCACAGGTGGTTCTTAGGGTTATTTCAAAACTGCCCTCTTACAACCCCCTGTTTTCGAGGGCCTTCTTACCACATCAAGACGTTGTGATAGAAGAGGCCTAAAATTTGTCCCAATATTTTCCACTCCTTGTGCACCACCTGTTATCATTAACGATCTCCAGCTCAGCACTTTTCCTACACTGTATAATGAAAACAGCACAGCCCTTTCCATTCATTTTCCTTATCTGAACTGGACAAAAGGGAGAGACCCACTAGCCTGAAAGAAAATGATGTTTAAGATATTAAACCATTTGTAGTCCTGTAGCTGGTACCTCGCATGTCAGCAGTCTTTAATTCCTACAAATATAGCAGCCACTGATAATGAAGGTGAATAGTAAGATGTTCAATGTACATTATATTTGGGGATGGTTACGATGGTATAACTATAAGACAAAATGTATAGACGGTATATGACTAACCTGAATTTTTTGTTTGAAAAAAATCCTGATTTTGGGGTCCCTTGGGAAAAGTTAAATTCTAATATCTTAAATCAAGCAGATTCCTTTTTGCATGTGAAAACTTAACTTTTCAAAATCATTTCAAAATCACTAGAAAATTTGACGGATTTGTACACTAAAATGCAACAATATGATATTCAATTCTGTTTTGCGTTATCTTTTTTTAACTTCTAAGTTTGCAAAAAGTTTTAAATCAGCTATTTTGCACATTTTCAGACATAGATTTTTCACATGCATAAAACCCAATGGAGTATTTTTTTAGTTGAAATAAAGGCGCAAACAAATAAACGTATTCAGCAGTATGGTAGTCATACAAGGGAGACAAATTCGCAGCACAATAACTTCACCATGGACAGGTAACTGCAAAAATAAAACCACAGTGGAACTTTCATGATTTAAAGTGAATTGTACGTTGATGTAGGTTAGACATCCAGGTAATAAGATACGCCAAAAAGTAGTTACTCAAGCAACTGAATATGATTTTGGAAAATCATATCCAGGTGCTTAAGTAACTGCTTTTTGGAGTTTCAAGTTTTCCATCTAAATTACAGGAATAACACAGAGCCCTTATAGGCTTATCGTGATGGCAAATCCCCTCCAGGCCTCCGACTCCGACGTTTAGCACCGTGATTTACCGTTTACAGCGGGACTGTTGGAGTGCCATGGTAAAACTTGTGTTGTCAACATGCCTGGATTGTTCTTATCACCTGCCAGACATTGTAAATTACCGCCACTTCAAGCTCAATACCGTCTCGGTAATTGAGCTACCTGGAATTAATCATTATTACACCTGTCCAAGGCCAAGGGAGACGCGTGTAACTGCCAGCGATGGATGCAGTTATGGTGTGACAGTTACATTTAGGTATCAGGTAACAGGGCCTAGCAATATCAATGTTGTGTTTCCGATTACAGTCTTGAAAAAAATTACGGTAGGTAACGTTAGGTAGGGATTCTCTTTTTTATATTACTTACACTTAGAAACAGAATTGTAAAAAAGGGAATAAAGATCTCTTGCAGCAATTCACACTCATTTGTTTGTACAAACTGTATTGTTACATGTACTACATTTAACATTGACTTTTCGCATGTGCAGTAAGCATAGACAGCTAAATTGGGGTGAATTTGACCTCTAGGAACTCAACTCCTTTGTCTAATGTGAAGCACAGGTGGTTTGATGGGTAACGGTTGTGAGGGCAGGGTTGTTAAATCTGTGCAGTCAACCCAAGTCTGCTCAGCACTTTCAAACCACAGTCAGGGCAAATCACATAGGTCAATAGCTAATGACACTGTCAAACCTTTAGACATTAATCAAACAATACCACATTACTTAGTGTGTGCCATGTGCACAGAGCATGACCCATAGAGAGATGCAATAGACTTGGGAGAAAAACAACCCAACCTTGGGAATGTTTGTTTGTAGGTTATTGGTCCTTCCTGTTGTAGCTGCAAACCTCTGTTTGGTTCAGGGACCACAGAGGCAGGTATTGTTAAAACTGTTGAATGTGAAAAAGAAATGGGAGACATCACAAAAATATCTATTTGATACATTCAGGAAATTCGTTGATGTGGCATAATTGTTTATATGAAGTTGGTGATTCCATTATGATGATATTCTGTCCAATTGTGTGGCATCGTGTGGCGCAGTTGGTAAGGTGTTTGACCCACGACCCCAGAGGTAATGGATTCAAAACCACTGATGTGTCACCGATGTTGTGCCCTTGGGAAAGGCACATGACTTTCGTCACTTCACTCGGGTGAAAA
The DNA here is from genome assembly GCF_000003815.2 of Branchiostoma floridae. NCBI lineage: Eukaryota > Metazoa > Chordata > Leptocardii > Amphioxiformes > Branchiostomatidae > Branchiostoma > Branchiostoma floridae. Next base: position 25,680,078 of record NC_049980.1, on the reverse strand, counting down.
TGAGTGCCTAGCTTCAATTAGGGCTGACAGGACAGGGCGCTATATGGAGGTCCCGACTGTTTAAGGCGAGCCACACCTCGAGCATGTTAAAGAACCCACCACACTTATCGAAAAGAATAGATGTCCTTCATGGTGTGAGTAGTTCAAAACCTACAGTCCATGGCTACACTTGGGGCAATTACTGTCGTATTTAGGTCACCTGAGTGGCGCCAAACCCTTGTGATTTAGCCCCGCCTATTGTAAGTTCCTCGCAATTCAGCCCCTGGCTGCCAAGAGAGAGTGTGTACTAAATTCATTAATCTATTTCAAAAGTGATGGAATTGTCATGTTCAGAGGAAACACCATGCGGTTGATGCTGACATGCTTACCAGAGCCCTACAAATCAACCAGGTAAAACTGCGGCTGTCATAATATCTGATTAATCACCCATCACATCCATCACAGACTGGGCAACTCTCAACAGAACTGCAGACCAGGCAAGAAGCAAACACCGCCATAATCTGATTCCAAGTTCATATCTGGGTAACACATCCGGGCAGCCCACGATAATTACAGCATCATACTTCCTTTTTAGAACACGCCGCGTCCCAGCGGTCCCAGCAGCAGTCCTCCGGCGACGATTACAGAGTTCATTACTCAGGGCGGGGTGAAACATTACAAGATTAGCACAAGACAAAGAGTCTGGCATGCTGCAGTGCTACCTGCACAGTCGCAAAGTGCTGACGATTACGCCTACGTCCTCCCCGCCAAGTCTCTCACAGAAACTTTCAAATTTAATATATTAACTCCCATGTCAGCCATAACATGCGCTACGTGCGCAACTTGGGCAGAATTTCGGAATATATCTTGTAAAAAGTCAATAAGATCATGACGTGACTGCCAAGCAGTCAACAGTTGCCCCTTAAGATATAGATTTTTATGTGGGAAATGGTCTGGTCTGGGCAGACATATAAATTCACAACTTCACTGCCCAGGGGCTATGTGCCTGCACTTCAGGTTATGGGGATATATGACCAATCAGATTGTTTGATTCAATCAGGCAAGAGGTTGATCTAATAGTAGAAGCAGTAGTATAATATGGAAAGAACTGCATTGACCATGCTATTAGCGAGGGAAATGTGCACTTGAATATTCAGACTAGATTTGTTTGTATTACCTGAGTCCTGAACAGAATAATATCATAAACATGGTGAAATCTATCACTGCTATTATCACCTTAATGTTCAAGTTGTTTGGCCCAAAACCCAGAGGTCCTGGGTTTGAATTCTCTAACAAGCCCACATGTTGTGTTCTTGGGAAATTATCTCATTTCAGTCAGGTAGGACCTTAGTAATAATCTTCGGTTAGGGATGTTAATTTACCAAAAATAGAGGTCCAATGTTTGAGGACAGCCACACCTCAAGCACGTAACAGAACCCAACACATTCATCGAGAAGAGTAGAGGTCCTTCCCAGAGTGAGTGGATCAAATACATCTGTCCGGATATACGGCCTGTATTCTTCACTACAGACCTGGTGTGCTATGTACGCCATGAAGCTGTTTACTGGGTATACAATACAAATAATCAATTACAATTTTAATTGGGGAACCTGAAAATTCTCAAACCATTTGCCTAGCTATAGGCTCTTTTGAGCTTGTACCAGCTGCAGTTGTTACCATGGCAACCAATCTTGACACGCCCACCTGGAGAGCGGGCCCCACCCCAGAACACCCAGCTGGGCAAACCTTTCCCTCCCAAGAGTCCTGAATCCTGAGACACTGATTGGTGGACACAGACTGGCTTACTTTCAAACTAGGGGAACAACTGCTGCAATAAACGTTTCTCCGTGTTATTTAGGTGCCCAGGCAGCACTCAGGGCAAACTTCGTTGGGGTAAGCCGAAAGAATTTCCCATCCAAAAATCAATTTTATTTTATATTTAACCTGCCCCTAGCTTAATGATTTGATGAAGGTAGGACAGGTTGGTATAGGCCACCTGTACAAATCAGGTTATACAAATGTATATAGAGCAATAGAGGTTATTTGTTCTGTTTATATCGCCCAACGTAGCCTGCAGAAGGCTTCACAATCATGCTCACGAGAAATAACTATTCAAAGTCAGTTTGAATGAGCATTTCACCATGATCCACTGCAACTTCTGTACAAAATTACAACTTGATCCACGGTATCAATTTTGTCAACAGTCGCTAATGCCATTGAGTTTATAGCGGCATGCGAAGACTTTATTCCATTCATTATATTATACAGAAAAGGGTGATTTCTTCTTGCGTGACTGCTGAAAAAATGGCCTTGAGGGTGGAATAATTTCTCAGACACCCTTTGATGTGGACAAGTCTTACCACAGTATGGGCATGCATAACCATGTCCATGAATAGTTTCATCAAGTTGGTAGATCATGGGATATCAGAACAAAACTCAGTCCAATATCCTATAGATATATAAATAACTACATACCACAGAAGGCAGACTCCTTTTGTCATGTTTGCACGACTCGTGTATTGACCAAGTGAACCGCAAAAGGGGCAACTGTGGTGCAAGTCTGATAGTACAATTGTCTCAGTCACTCAGTATGTCAAACGCGTGTGTACTAGTACTCTGAACTAAAGGTTGACATGAAGGACAAACAAAACTTAAATTCATTTTTTGAGATTTTCTACAGAAATGGTAACGCTGGTTCATCTTTATCTGAGGTTAACCTATATTCGTTGTTTGTACAAAAAACGTATTTAGGGATATAAAGTCAATGGACGGTGGTTTAAAATCGGAACACTTCGAAAATATTGCAAATTTGAAACCACTGTCAGCAGACTTGATACTCCTAAATATGCTATTTGGACAACGGATAAAGGTCATCCCACGGATAAAGGTGAACCAGTGTTACATACCAGGGGATAAAGACCAACAGATGTATGTAACGTTACACATTGGCAAGGATTTGCACTTCAAATCTAGGTACCTTTCACAATAATCAAAAGGCTAATCTTACTGCCCTGTTTATAAGAAGTCATCACAATGCCACGTAGATAGATAAATTGTGATATCCATTTAGCCTTTTTTAGGATCCAACTTGTAAACATGACACAAGTTACAGCCATATCCAATATCACAATATCAAGTGCATGCCTCTAGAGAGCACCTTTTACAAACCTGACTGAACTCCTCAACATCTGGTGAACACCAGGAGCTGGCAGTTCAAGTTGCTGAACACAGGGATCTGACTGGCTGACATCACACTACATGGACATCTACCTCCCTTCACAGAATCAAACCACTAGCCCTAGTAGACAGTTGATCTGCTTGTCCTGACATTAGATAAAGTGTGAACAACTGCATGAGTTGTGTAAGCTTTGAGCTAGTGACCCTAGCATGATCAGGACATGTCCATGAACTGTCAGCGGAACTAGACAAGTTCAAGTACACAGCAGTCATTGTACTCATCTTACAGCCAGCTGCTTGATATCAGGCCCCAAAGGTTATCTGTCATGATGGTGCTGATTTCATGAAAGAAAAGCCGACTCACAATCGCTTACACACAATGCACTTTTCTTCCTTTCCAAAATTCTTTCTTCAACTCAGCATCTTTTTTTCACTCAAAAGAGATTTGCTACATCCAGGGATAAGAAACTAGATTGCGGAAAGTGGACCAGTTTCAATTTATAACATACACTATCTTGTATCTTCATGAAATTATTCATGACAAGAATCAAGCATCATATGGAAAACCCATTGATAGTAAAACCTCTACTGTAGCTTGGCAATGTAGATGTGACTGTGCCAGCATTAATCACACATGCACGTGTATGATGTCAACACCAGCCAGAAAATTGGCTAGCCAAAAGTAACATGGGTAGAACACAGTGAGGAGATTTAATGACCACAGTACTGTAGCAGTTGACACGTTCTTCTGCAGACTTGATCAGACATCAAAGCCTGACCTGCCCAGTCAACCACCTCCACCCCAGTTCCTTCACCTCTCAAGGTGAGACAGATTGGTGTAATCGCCAGGGTCAGTAACACCAGCCCACCCTGAACCAATCAGGGGATGGTTCCAGCATGGTCAGGTTCACCACCACTCCTCATAGTGTTCCAAGTTCAGGCAAGGAGGTTGAAAAAAGAGATTCCTTTTTGTCAATGGTGGGAGTCATCCATTTGTAACTTACAGGTTACTTGAAATAACCTACCACTGTACATGTGGCTGTAGAATACTGTAAGTGCATTTAAGTTCGGGGTAAAAGGGAAGGTATTTAATTTCGCGGCAGCAGTGAAATGAGTGTTTGCAGTGGTTTTGAATTTGTGGTAGCGCCATACCTACACAAACTTATTTCCAGTAATGTACTGTACATGCATTCTAGATGAATATTCGCGGTGGTTTTAAGTTTGCAGTTCAGCGAAAACTGCAAACTTGAAATCGCGAATATAAAACCACTGTGAAAATTTCTGCATTTACAGTACTGCCATTGCTTGGCCAGACCAATTTTACAGATACACTCGGTTGTCTAGCATGTTCTGCTTGAAAGCTCATTCAGGTTGTACGTCTCTTAATATTAGACTTTGACTTCCTTTGGATCCACAAGTAGCTTAACATTGTCCGCTATGCTCGCTGTGCATGTTTTAAATTTGTTTACATCAGTATCTAATCTATTGTAGTATTTGTACATGGCCAAGTGTCCAACCCATATAAATTGGACTTGTTATTCATCTTGTTCACAATTTATACCCGCACACACCAAATCAACATCCATCCACAGCTCTTGAGTTAGGATGCCAACAAACAGATGCACAAACAACATGGAAAACATGAAAATACATGCCAGGGGAATTACTGTAAATGCAGAAATGTTTCTATATCTATATCTATATCTATCTATATCTATATAGCCGGTATAACCACCGTTCGGCGTAACACACCAGCTTCGCAGGCACGCGACGCGGCAGCAGCTGGTTATATTACACCGAACGACTGTTTGCGGTGGATTAATGTTCGCAGGTTTTCGCGGTGACCACTTCACCGCGAACTTAAAACCACCACAAACATTTTTCTATAATGGTATTAGACTGCAGTCTATGGTGTTACCGCGAAATTAAAACCACCGCGAAAAGTCCTTTTTCCCGCTACCGCAAAATTAAATCCCCGCGAACTTAAATGCATTTACAGTATTTTGCTGGAAGCAAAGTAACAGCAAGTCTTCTTCTTTATTGGTTTCACTTTAATCACTCGCTTTTGTGGTAGGTCTGGAAGACTGCAATCCAATCCTGGAGTAAGCCCAGTGGGACCATGACCTCACCAGTAAAAATTGTCTGGTGGCCCTGCTGAAATCATGGAGACTATCTTTTCAATCACAGAAATTCAAATGCACTAGCACTAGTAGCAGTAATTTACGGATGTTAAGGGGGCACACCCGTTTATTTCAGGTTTCAACCTCAAGTCTAGCGACCATTGCCTCCAGAAAATTGTCCTACTGTACATGATCATGAGGCCACTCCAACCAATCACACTCACAGTAACGTTATAGCATTACAGTAACGTTAACATACTACAATAAATCATATTTTCAGCATATATCATTTCACCATCTCTCATGCCAATCTAGACATTGTGTTGCTGTTTTGTGGTGTTAGCAAATGTTATGGGCACCAAAATTGCAGTACAGTACTATGAAAAATGTGTGGTTCCATTTTATGCAAATGAGTTCATAGTACCACACTTTTTTCATAGTACCAGACTTATCTGCACTATGGGGATATAAACACAGTAATTGAAGGACTCTGATTGGCTGAGGGGTAGTGGCCATGTTCTAACTGACCAGAATATATCTAAGGTGAATAGGTGATTGCCTTCAGGTGTATTAACCATGTATCATTTAGAAGCTAACGACTTACACCACAAGACCATATTGTGCCAACCTTCCTTTGGTTAGTAAACTAATCATCTGTTTTTGTTTAGAGTGTGGTACCATAAACCACAGTTTAGAGGATTGGATATACAAGACCATCAAGCGCTTGAATCCTCTGGCTACGAATTATGTTGCAAGTCATGAAGGTGTACACGTTAGCGTTACGTTACATGTGGCATGCAATCGTTAATCGTTAGCTTCTGGGACACACCCAACTTCCGTCTAACGTTATGGCAGAACGGTAAACGCCTTTCCAAAATGGTCAACGTTCATTCCTGTCTTGTAAACAAGCGGCTACTTACCACAAATGTCACAGACGAGGAATCGGGGGTACGAACACCGAGGAAGGGATTTCTCCTAGCGTCCTCAGCCGAGATCCTCACCAGTCGAACCGCAGAGCTCTATGCGCATCATGTTCTGCGCAGGTTCTCTGGACAGGTCATAAGCCAGAACGCAGTTTGTCCTGGTTTGACCCCGCTGCATGCGTATAAACAACTGCCTGTTGTGCAACAAAAAGACCTCAGACCTACATAATGTTTATACTTTTACACATCTACAGGATTTGCCCAGCACAGCCATGTGGATATTTATTGCATTGCAAAAGTTCAGCCAACGTTGTGGCCCCGGAAAAAAAGCAATTTTCGGTCTGTGTATTTGTGATTATCTTTTCTCCAGTTGTCCGGGGCACAATCAGTTTTGTCCACAGTCGGACAGTCCAGTTCCTCACCTTCACATTGATACCAAACTTGAAGGGTAAATTTTAGGAGAAACGGTTTTGCCCCCAAAAAAACTACAGCCATGTCAAATTCCCTGGCGTCTTTTTTCGAAAGAGAAACCGCACACACTGATCTTTCACTATGCTTTACAAAACTCAGACATGATGTTTTGACATCATTGCGCTTGCACATGAATCCTACTTATTCTGGCTTCTGGATAATGTTAGTTCTATTTTGGTGGGTTTCCCGAAATCTATTTGCGACGGCAAGACTTGAGCCGTTAGTTATATAAACTTTTCCAAATGCTGGTTGAACTTGCAACATTAGGCCTGACCCCCGCGGCACGAACATGGAACGTACCGGCTGGGTTCCACCGTTCGAACCCAGGTTCGGACCAGGAGTTCGAAACAGATTGACTCAAAATATGATGAATCTTAAAAACTCTTACTTTGTACTAAAACTCTGTGTCTATGTGTGTTTGATTATCATCACGTCACTTATTATATTGCATATGACAGCCACACCCATTCAGATTCTTGTACCAATTAATGAGGTCTGTGACACAATGCGAAATGTATAAAAATTGGGTCCGTCCGCAGGGTAGTGTGCTTGGGTAGCTACAACCAGACTGAAACTTCACTACTGTGATTTGCGCATGTTCGCAGTTAATTTGGGGGCAAAACCGTTTCTCCTCAAATTTGCCCTTCAAGTTTGGTATCAATGTAAAGGTGAGGAACTGGACTGTCCGACTGTGGACAAAACGGATTGTGTCCCGGCCAACTGGAGAAAAGATAATCACAAATACACAGACCGAAAATTGCTTTTTTTTGAGGGGCCACAACGTTGGCTGATCTTTTGCAATGCAATAAATATCCACTTGGCTGTGCTGGGCAAATCATGTAGATACGAAAAAGTATAAACATTATGTATATCTAAGGTGTCTTTGTTGCAAAATAAGCTGCTGTTTACACCCATGCAGTGGGGTCAGTCCGTGACCCGGCGTAAGCCGTATTTCAGAGAATAACGCGTTCTACGGTGACCTGCGGTTCGACTGCTCACCACCCAGATTGTCTCGTACCTGTAGGAGGTCAAAGGTCGAGCTCGCAAAAAAAATTACATGGAGCAGTAGCGCCACCATGCGACTTCCTTATGAAGTCCACATATGGCATCATCAAAACACTTCAGAGCTCGTGGGGTCATGGCGGAATGAGGGTACAAAAAAGGGCTGAACAAAACAACAATACATCTTAGACAGATTGTAACTGTTACTGGCTGCCTAGACACATCTCTGAAGTCGAATCTTTGCCCTCAGCTTTCTTTTTGCAAGGTAAGCGTTGATATGATACGGTAAAAGTGAGATTAACCCAGAAATAGGCATAATTTGGGGGAGGGGCGGTCTAATAATATTTGTTTGGGTTTAACCCAAGGCCTTGGATTGGTCTTCATATGAATTGGTAGATTTTGGAGGTTTGCAAGAAGGTTATGTTAGGGAGCGTTTCTGTGTGAATCTGTCTATGTGACTTTTTATTTTGATAAGAATGTCTGGATGGATTGTTTTCATATTTGGTGTGTTGGTAACTTGATAGGTTTTAATTAATATCTTGTGATGATACACAGCTCATACTATAGTCATAGGGTCGAGAGTTTTTCGTCCCCTAGTGTTTAAGAGGTTTTGGTCCCCAAGCAGTTGTTTAAACCTGTAGGGACCAATTTTGTTTGAGATCAAGTAGTTATTAAAGTTGATGCATCAACTTTAATTGGTCATCATGCTTTTGGTATGTTGATATGTCAAGAGATGATGGACATGATTTGGTGCTATTCGTGGAAATAAGAATAACGTTAAAAGTCATGCAGAACTACGGCCGTGTGGCCCGTTGGATACACCTGATCCCTCGATCTCAGAAGTTGAGCTGAATGCCCCAAGTCCAGTCAGTTATTGGATAGGAGACCAACCAGGGACATTATATCTTATATAACGTCCTGGACCAACCAAGGACGACCAGATGTTGTAGCCTAATGAAGAACCACAAAACCATCTTCCGGGAGGCACCTCAACCACATTAATTAGCCTCATTACTCAACACATTGGGTACCTAACTGGCTGCAAATATACACCCAATATATTATATTATAGTTATAGCACAGTAAATTTTCTACTTTTTTCCAACACAGGAATTTACAACAACCCTTGGGATGTCACAGACTTTCTCCAGGTGACAGCAACCAGCTTGCCAGTGGCCATATGTTGATATCAACTGCAGAATCAGATGGACATTTTTGAGATGGAAATCTGCATTGAACACCCGTCCTTGGCATCATAGAAATCGTAGAAATCCAAATTGCAACCAAATATTGATCATGTTAGCAGTATTATACTCATGACCTACAGCAGAGGCCTTGTGATTCTCTCTCTTAAGTGTCGCTACCAAACTGTTCTTAGAGCTGTGAAACTTGATATCTTCAGGATGTCTGACTCAGGCAATGGAGCAAAGCCATGTACACATACCTCAAGTCAACAAAAGACTCAAAGTAACAGCAAGGCTGGTTCAAAATCCAGCATACTTCAAACCTCAAAATCCGCAGAATTTTCTAGAGTTTCTGTAGCACCAAAGCATTCAAGAAGTCATGCAACTAGAGATGAACAAACATCAAGTTCAAGTGAGACTGCTGCATCATTTAAGCCTCCAACAGCAAAACTTCCTTCCTCCTTCACAGCAAGAAAGTTACATAAGTCCCCCAAAGTGTCAGGCAAACTTGTTAGTAAGGATAAACTTAGTCCTGCAGAATCTGCAGATCAAACCAAAACTGCTAGCAGCAGTACTCAGGAGTGTGTACCTGTTCATTCTAGATCCTCAGATGTCAAACTTACAACTGTCAGTCTTGTTACCAAGGCACCGCCTGGAGCGATAAAGGTACACGAGGTGGGGAAAGGGTCCGCATTCCCTCAAGTGAAGAAAGATACCATTACTGCATCGCAAGGAGAAAAGGCTAATATTGATCTGCAGATTTTGTCAACAGAAACCTCAGCTGCAGGAAACAAGGACAAGGTAAGAGACTCTAACTCAGGGAGTAGCAGTGTTGAAACTGTTCCTTGCTCTCAGGTGAAAGAGGCAAAGGTGGCTGACAACAGTGCAAACTCCAGAACTGCTGTTTCACAGCGACGGAGGAAACGGAAAACTGTCAGAGAAGATGCTGCTGATGGGAAGGCCAGGAAATCTGGAGAAGGTGCAAAGCATTCTAGAGGTACAGTTGCAAAGGACATTCAAACATCAGCAAAAGGAAGGAAAGTAACTGCCACTAAAGCTTCACATGTGAAGGAAAAAAATGACACAGAGAAAGAGAGACGGTCATCTCTTAATTCTGCTCCATGCTCCAAGTTGGAATCCAAAGTATCAGAACACAGAACTAAACAGGGAACTGATTTGTTTGGCACTGAAGCATCTCTTGGTACAGCAGCAGAAGAACAAAGCTCTGTAGTAACAGACAGAAAGGGAGTGCTAGATGTTGAAATGGTAGCTGACCCTCCTTTAGAATCAGATGTTCGTACTACTGATGTCATAGAGGACACAGAAAAGTCTGCCAGGACAAGCTCTGATCATGAAGAAGAAGAAGATGATGGCACTTTCAACTTGACAGACCTCTTTGATGGTAAGCATCACTTTCAAGTTTTCTGTTTCAGCAAAGAGAGCTTAGACTTTGATGAGATACCAGATTTGTCTACATTCATGTATTTAGTGATAAAATTTATGGTTTTGACAGTTTGAATAAAAGTGTCTTACCCCATAATTCATAAGTCTAGGTTAACTGAGGTGAATGATCTAGAGCTTACCCTGGCTCAAACGATAGCCATTTGTTGTATAGTCATATCGGGGTCTAAAAAACTTCTTAATATGTTTTACAGAAGAAAAGCAGAGAGCTGCTTGGGAGGAGGAAAGCCAACAGCCCAGCAAACAGAAGAAGAAAAAGAAGAAGAAAGCCAAGTGGTGGGAGAGGAAGAGGAAACGGGAGAAGACAGGTGAAGCTGAGGAGTATGTGGAGGAGGAGGGGGGAGAGGAGGGGAAGGTCAAGAAGAAGAAAAGGGAATCCAGGCCCAGACCCAACTACTTTGTGGCCATCAGGGTATCTAATGAGGAGGTGAGAGGAGGAGATTTTACATTTCCTACACATCCTGTCAATCTTGTTACTGTCTTCTTGTGTTCAAACAGCTTACTGTACTCAAACCCAATAACCCAAAATTCTGAGTTAACTTTAGACTATTGTATGCTCTTGCAATATTGTACACTACCATTTCATCATGTTATCTGCAGTTAGCCCATGGGCAAGAATTTTCAATAAAGTTTCTATAATGTAGTGTGGCTGTATTTACCTTACACAACATGCTCACATTAGTTTTGTCTCTTATTCTGTGGTGCGGTTCCCATCTCTGGAAGCAGATTTTAAATACTTCAATTATTGTTATAACTTAAAACCCTGTTGGAAATGGCATTAAGACATGCACTGAAGCCCACACTGTCTTCTTTTTGTGAAGTTGTGGCCGTGAGCTCACAATTATAGTAAGTGTCATGTTTACTGTTTTACAATTGTAGATCCACAGAGGCCTGGAGGCTGTGCAGCAGGCAGTGTTGGAGCAGGAGAAGAACCTGCTACCTGCCATGATTCCTCTCATCAACATGCACATCACTCTCCTGGTCACACACCTGAGGGAGGAACAGGTGGACAGGTAAAGGTATTCTCTTATCGATAATATAATACACATAGGCAGGTGGACAGGTAAAGGTGTTCTCTTGTCAGAAACATCACATACATATAGGCAGGTGGACAGGTAAAGGTGTAGTCTCGCCTTAACACATTACACACCTGAGGGAGGAACAGGTGGACAGATAAAGGTGTTTTCTTATCAGAAACATCACACACATAGGCAGGTGGACAGGTTAAGGTGTTCTCTTATCAGAAATGTCATACACACAGGAAGGTGGACAGGCACAATGGTGCTGTCTCATCCGTATGTAATTACTCTGTAAATCTCTAGCTAATAGTATCAAAGAATACTGCAGTGTTTGTGATATTTAGAGTTGAAAAGAATCACCAGTTGAAAGAGTTTCATTTCCCACTCCCGCATGTGTCATGTGACACTGTGAGGGATTTCTGATATTGTGTTATTATATCACCTGGTGGGTCATTAAGGTTTTTGTGTCACCTGATTAGAGATGAGTGGAGTGACACAGCCTAACCTCTCCATGCCTGGAGGTGCTCAGTAGGACGAGAATATAGGTAATACAGTGAGAAGCCGTTTGATCGCACGCCTCATTTGCCTGCATATTTTGTGCAATTATCCAGGTGGTGCAGCAAAGCGAAGTTATCCAGCTGCACCACACCACCATAGGATTTGGGGATTCCATGCAGTTAACATAAGTCTGTGATAAACTGTTGTGCAACTAACTGGCTTCTACTGTTATTACTAGCATATCCCTCCAGGCATTTAGCACTGCACAATTTAGTGATAGAAGTAACACTGTTATGTGTTAAACAACTGTCACTGTAAAATCTTTGCAGTGTGATTAACACATAGCTTTTATTTTAGAAAAACTATCTGTATCTGACCAGAACTGGGGTGTACATTTTTATTGAGTATTTTGAAGTGCTGTTTTTGAATAAAATACAATGTACCATTGGGCCGGCATGATACATAAACAAAGACCTCGCTCAACTGGTCCCCCAGCTGCTCCTCAGTAAGTACCCAGAGACAATGGACACACCAACTCCAACCTGCAGCCATCCGGATATATACACCAGTTTATAACAGTCAGCTGAAGGTGGTACTGTTTGTGTGTGCAATAACAGTTTTTCTTTTTAATGCTAATTGTTGCAGGCTACTTGTTGGGTATGCAACTGTATTGGTAAATGTTATAATCAAGCAAATAGAAGCAAGCAAAATGCCTGATCACTTAAGTGTTATTAAGTAAATTAGTTGTTCCCCAAAACATAGTTTTAAGGTTTAGACTGAAGTATTCTCCTGTCTTGCCTTGTGACAGAGCAAAAGAGGCCCTGAGGTTGGCCAAAGCCAGGCTGAACCCAAAGTTTCTCCGTCCAGAGAGCAGGCTGGTGCTGACGTTCCAGGGTCTGGGAACCTTCCGTAACGACGTGGTGTTCGCCAAGATCCAGGAGAATGACCACTTGACCTCCCTGCGAGAGCTGGCAGGTACTTGTGACTGTAGTATCCATTACTGCGGTCCTGTATGTTTTAAACTCTGTAAGCACATTTTGGTTTCTGGAGTGGAGGAGGGAAGGGCATTTTGAATGTAAACACATTCCAGCAAGGTTCAATGGTACATATACATGTACAAAATTTTGTAATGCAATGTTTATTAATTATGGACAAATTAAACAGAATACAAGACTCAGTTATACTCTTGGACAACATTGTACCAAAATTTCAGACTGTAAATTTTCATAAGCCATGTAGTAGCTTGGAATCATAACATAAAATGGTTCTGGTTACTGGGGTCAAAATTAGTTGTAAGTTTATCGCTAATTCTTGCCCTTAGGCTAATTGCAGGTAACATGAAAGGCTGAAAACAATAAAGCAAGGGTCTACTCTACTCTAAAAGCTAGCTATAGATTCTGAGCTATTTGGCTCAACTTCTTTTCCAAAGACAGTGGAAGATTGAATGATCCCACCTTTTCCATTATGTGTGGCAGTGTGGGTTTTGGTATGTTAGCGGTAGAATTGTTTCCTTTTTGTCAGTGAGCGTGGAGCAATTTGGATGGATTTTGGTGGCCTATTCAAATAGTTCTTTTGAATCAATGCCTGGGCCATTGGACATTTACACTTTCATGCACACACTACCTGACATTTGAGCATAAATGTTTGAACACCTGTAGCTTACATTGCAATATTATTACAGGATGGTTTGATTGCATTTGGAAAGATATATGGGAATTACTGCTTTTGTTTGAACTTAAAAATGTGGGAACCATTGTTGGTTTCCTAGCATCCTGTTTCAGGAGGCAGCAAACTCGAGTCTTAAAAGACACAAAAACTTTTGTCATGATTCCAAAATACACGAAACTATCATAATGATATTTCCAATGGTACCTACATGTAGAGAACTTTCTTCCATCAGTTTGTCAAGAGGTACAAACAAACAAACAAACAGTTATGAAGTGCTGAAGTCTTATTGGCCGAGCAAAGGTCACGAAGGTGGCCGGTAGCAGAGCTAAAGGTTAAGATAATGGGCTGTTGTTTATCTTGTGAAGGCTCTGTGATCAGAAGTGCCTCCTGAGGTATGTGCTCTCAAAGAGTCTTCCTCCTCTCTTAGAAAACGTTTGTAATACAGCTCATTATACTAATGATTTACCTTAGTACCAACATGTTGTGCTAGGTTGTATACTGGTCTGCATGCTAAAATAGCCATATTGACATGTCTGTCATGTTTACTTAAAAATACACAGTTGTACCTCTAGGGCCAATTCCTTCATGTTGTTTTGATAGTTTGGGTACGACAGCCTGGACTATATCACAGCAGATAACAACAGTCACCATTGAAGAATGTGGCGACCACCAGTTATGTTATCTCGCCATGTCTCAGATTTAGCGGCATGTTTGTCTTGTCCAAATTTACTCTAGCTTCAGCGGAAGACATGTTTGTATAAGCCTCAGCCTTGGGCTGCTCCTCAGTGACTTCACAGAGTCTTGGGGTGTACGGCAAGTCTGGTACAGGTCTTAAGCTTGTGTAAAAATTACTCTAAGACTTTTAACTTGTTTCTTAAATCTTGTTCCTTGTAGAAACTCAGTTTCAGACTTCTTTTGTGGAGAAGGAGGTGTGTTCTTGGGCTGCTTGTCAGTGACTTCTCAGAGCTTTGGGTTGTAGTGCAGGTCTGGTACAGGTCTTTGAGCTGGTGGAAGAATTTGCAACTCTTTTAACTTGTGTCTCAAATCTTGTTTCTTGTAGAAACTGTTCAAACTTGTTTTGTAGAGAAGGAGGTGTGTTCTTGGGCTGCTTGTCAGTGACTTCCCAGAGCCTTGGGGTGTACTGCAAGTCAGACAGTGGTACACGTCTTGTGTAAGAATTCATCTTTTAACTTGTTTCTCAAATCTTGTTCCTTGTAGAAACTGTTCAGACTTGTTTTGTGGAGAAGGAGGTGTGTTCAAAGAAGGACAAGGGCTTCGAGCCGCACCTCACCCTCATGAAGACGTCCCGCAACTTTGGAAAACTGAGAAGCATCAAGAAGATTGACCCCAAGTTGTACGAGGTAGGTACTCATGTTTTTTTTATCTATATAATGCTACATGCTGTTCTCTTGATGCCTGATTCAGTTTCCTTTAGGTTTGCATGTATTTTTGTTTAACATTTTTGGTGAATTCCAATAATTTTGTTGGCCCTGTAGGGTTTTCTGGTCTAAGTTTAAAATCCTCATAGTTATCAGAGCTATGCCCCCCTCACATATCTGCAGAGGCTATGCAAGCAAAATCTGATGCATATAGATTGCCAAACGAATTTCTTACATAAAGAAAACAGTTGTGGAAGTTTTTTTGTACTTTGTTGTCTTTTAGATTATACTTTCTCATATTGCATAAAAATTACTCCAATCATGAAATCAAGGGTTGCTCAAATCAAATTTTGGTCCATCAACAGTTTCTCATCAGCATCGATCGTGGTCAGAGGGAAAGATGACCTAAGGAATAATTAGATACAAGTTACAACTGTTATTTTGAAGACAAGAAACCCTTCAACACTGAAAACAGTAAAGTTTATCAGACGATCATTCTCTCAAAAGTTGAGTGAAATCAGCTCCAACCTTCCCCACAAGCCTGGCAGTGACTGCTGTTTATTCAGGATCCCACACAAGTATTTTACCTATTATAACACCCCCTCCCACCCTACTATGTCCTATCATCTGAACCTTTGATAGCCGTGTCCTGTGTTTACTCAGCAGATACTTTATGACAACAAGTGTGACAGTAATTGGTGCCAACCCAGCCTTATCTATGGCTCTGCTTTACAGCAGCTAAGCATGGAAGTTAATCAGGGACCAGGCATGGTAGAGGCGGTACGTTTGGTAAATACACCTGTCTGTATAAATCCATAAGGGTAGTCTGAGAGTTATTGTGGGGTGAGGGTGGGGTGCAGTATGGAGTGATTCTAATGAATTGATTCCATCTTGTTAACTTACAACAGTATGATACATTTGAACCTGTTGATACTCAGTTATTTGAAGGGTTTTGTGTTAGCTTGTCTTCACTGTTTGGTAAGAAATGCTTTTCTGTGAAATGTCTCTTGATGTCTATGGGTAACCAATTACTCACAGTGTGGAAAGATGTGTTGATATCTCTTAATTACATAGTGACATTTTTGGTCATGCATGGTCATTTCCCATGGTCATTTCAAACTGGACATTTTATCCCACTTTAATGCTCTGTGTTTGTGAAATTAACATTGACCTGCCACTATTTACCATGTAGAGAAGGATTTATTGTATCAGTCTTATTGTTCATTGTTCTAGTGTGATGTAACATCTATTATCATAATACCGGTACGTTTACGACGATTTCTCTAGCCATACTGATTTGACAAATTGTCAACGCATCATTTTCTCCAGTTACATGTTGCTGTTATAGCCTACCCTTGCCACTTCTTCTGTGTAACTTTTCTGCCACTGTTGTCCTGCTAAAAGCGTACTATTGTAATTGTAACACGCCGCGGAATTACACGGCGAACGGGCGCGTGGTTGGGAGGGGGTAAAAAATACCGGTAGGAAGAAACACGGCACAATTAACTGCCGCTATGTACATTTATACATCCTCTGATGTTCCTTCCTTTTCTGTCAGTAAATGCATAAAACATAAACCTGCATGAGCATACAAAATGTCATGAGAAAACGGACGTATACTGTCAAGAATTTTCATTTAACTCCTGTCCGTCACAACCGCTATGACGTAACACTTCACTGCTAGCGTAGATATAAAAATGGCGAGAAAATGGCTGCGTACGTTCAATTTTGCCCATTCAGTCGTAGATCCGGGCTATTATGCAACGGTTCTTCACACTTTTACATGAGTTGTAGGTCACCAACAGAAATTCAAGATTGTTGTTGAATCATGTTCGTCTTGTGCCGTGAGCATGTGTAATTATGATCTATAAATTTGGCAATGAATGTGACAGTGTGTTCGTCCCACGACGAGCTGCCTACCCCGAAAAAGATACTGAAAACTTTTGGCCTTGTTGTCTTCGAATGCATTGTTATCGATGCTTTGTAAATGATGTATTGGACACCTAGATGTCTGAAGTGTGCACAGCTCAGAAATAACTATTGTTGCATGTGTAGATCTCTTTAAGTTCCAGTATTTTTAATGAATGAATGAAGACCTTTATTGTACAATTTTGCCCAACCGAGCTAAGTACAGGTCACAATAAGTCAGGATATATACATATAAAAGTGTCACAAATCTAGTCTAACACAAAAGTTCGGTATAAGTCTTACTACCGGTATTATGCCAATGCATATTAATAGTGCCAAAACCATATTGGTTTTGGAATAGCAGTATCTGTATCTATGGTATTAACGTTCCATGCGAAAACTTCAAGGTTATCCTAATAGAATCTTAGTACTTCAACTGATAATTACCTTTGCCAGAATGGCTAAGGTTATGTTTTGGGCTTGTGAGTCTGTGTGTGTGTCTGTCTGTTAACAGCATAACTCAAGAAGTCTTGGATGGATCCCAATAATATTTGGTAGGTGGGTAGGGGTCGGGAAAACGAAGGTCAAGTTTGATAATGGGCCACCTAGCGGCTTGCTAAGGTACTGCAGCAGAACCTCAATTTTTGATATCTCGTGTTCTGGACATGCTGTGATCATGATTTTTGAGTGGTAGATAGCCCTCGAGGCAGAGAGTAAGTGCTGTGAGTTTGGGCCCCCTAGCGGCTTTTTTGGAACTGCAGGCGCCGGTTTCCTTTCAAACTTTGGATGAGAATAACTCTACAAAGTGTTGACGGATCGTCATGATTTTTTTATGTAGATAGAATGAGTGATGACTTACATAATGGTATACTAATTATGCAAATCAGCAGCTAATTTGCATAATTAATGAGGAAAAATTATAAATCCACTACATTCCATGATAGGACTTTCAAACTTGTCACATATGTAGCTGGGAAGGAGAGAAATGTCGACAGATATCAATTATGCAAATGATGACCTCATTTGCATAATTAATGAGAAAATATGAACATGTTGACGGATCATCATGTTTTTTTGTATGTAGGTAGCGTAAGTGAAGACCTACATAATGAGATAACAATTATGCAAATCAACAGCTAATTTGCATAATTAATGAGGATATTTTATAAATTCACTACATTCCATGATAGGGCTTTAAAACTTGTCACATATGTAGCTGAGAAAGAGAGAAATGTCAATACATATTTATCATGCAAATGATGATCTCATTTGCATAATTAATGAGAAAATATTAACGTGTTGACGGATCGTCATGATTTTCAGCATGTAGATAGCCTAAAGGAAGACTTATATAATGTGATACTTATTATGCAAGTTAACAGCTAATTTGCATAATTGATTAGGAAAAGTTCATAAATCCACTGCATTCCATTATAGTACTTTCATCAAAGTTGTCACATATGTAACTGAGAAAGAGGGAAGAGAGTAAGAGGTGTATTTAAAGACTTTGAAAGAGAATAAGTCAAGAATGGATCAAAGGATCATCATGATTTTTGGTATGCTGATAGCTTAAGTAATGCTTGATACAATTTGATATCAATTAATTGTAAATTGGGATCTGATTTGCATAATAAATGCCGAAATTTTATAAACCAACTCCAAGCATTTAATTATAAAGAAAATGAAATGAGTAACGCATTTGTCTACAGACATCATTCTACATAACAAACCTGGTTTATTTGGCAAAGGTATGTTTTTTAATTAAACTTTGCTCTTTGCTCTCCAAGTGCCATGGCTGAGTAGTAGTTAGCTAAACATAGAACAGAAACATTCATTGTAATTTGCCTGTGAAAGTCAAATGTACAATGGCCTGTTGTTTTTCAGGAGTTTAATGACCAGAGGTTTGGTGAGCAGATTGTTGAAGGCTTGCAGCTGTGCTCCATGCTGAAGAAGAAAGAGGCTGACGGGTACTACCACACAGAAGAACAGGTCATGTTTGGTCAGTCACAAATCCTTACTGCTCTTCTTGTCATTGTGACTGGGGGAAAGTTTGAGATCATAATTTCAAACGCACTCACCGGATTGTACAAAGTGATTCCTTGATTGAAAGAGACCCATTCTAGAGTTGTTTTTAAATAGAACTTTTGATGCCTGAAATGATCATTCCCTTCTCTTCTTCAACCCTTATAACATTTGGCACCCTAAGTTAGTGCCCTAATACTCACCATGGCCAGAGCAAAAGCAGTGAAGTCACTATTGATGCTTGTAGTACAGTACTCACAAGTACCGTGTAGAAACTTATACTCAGTAGTTTTATAGTAAAAAGTTTACTTCAAACATAAGCAGCAAATAAGCTTGAGACCAGGTCAGCCTGCACAAGAGTTTGCTCCCAAGTCTGGATGGAATTTTTGGCTTTACTTATTAAAGGTTTGAATATGTTGTACAAAAGTCTTAATCTCAGTTTCTGCTTTTCTTTTGTCTTCTTTCTAGGCCCCTAAACTGTACAGTAATTTGATAACTAAAACTTCAATGTTGCATCTTTGTTACCTTGTCATTTCCCTTTGCTTACCCTGTTTGTTACCTTTGACACTTTTTGTTTTTTATATATTCATTATTTTTATTTGACTTTGATTTGACTCTTTAAGATAAATTTTGCTATATTTTGTATGTCTGCTGTTCCTTGTCGTGACAGTGTGGTGTGTGTTTTATCTCTGTAGGCTTGGGCTTAGAGCACGTTGTGGCAAACAGCATTGCCAGCAGGGCAGTCAGGGAGGCCCTCCTCCAACTTGGGTGCAAACTCTTGGAACAGCAGGCAAAATCCAACCCAGAGGCAGCCCTGCACACACTCAGCAACCACATTGCTAGATCTGTCATTCAAGATGCACTGACGGCACTGGAAGTTGACGAAAATGTTGTAAACACCAAGGCAAAAGTGTTCAGTACAGACACGATGAAAGCTAAGGTTTCAGAACTTAGCGAGTCGCTGGGCACGGCCTTGGTTACTGAGGCCATACAGGAGGCAAGCTGCAAGAGTGTTGAAAACAACACAAGTAACAAAGAGAATGAAAAGAATGTTGACAATATTGTAGACCCCATTGAAAATGTCGAAGGAAACAGTGTTGGAGTTTCAGCTGTGATTGAAAATCAGAATGACCTTTCAGCTCCGTCAGGAGAAAATGTGAAAGGTCAAGAGGTAGACGTATCTCAGGCAGAGACATGTGACAATAATGTAGGTGAAGATATAAGTAGCTGTACGACGTCTAAAGGTCAGCTTAAAGATCTCAGTGAAAAGTTAGTGAAAGAAGTAATTGAAGCTGCCCTGTCCAAAGTGCATGGGAGTGAGAGCAAAAAGTGATATAATTGCTTAATTCTCTTTGTGTTAGAAGTATCATTTTATTATAATGATGTTTAACTATAGATTCAAGAGACACAGTCAGAAAAAATTACCTCTGATTTTGATTTCGGAAAACCCTTTTTCTTAATGGAGCACCTAACGTTACCTTTTATCAATAAGACAACTATTTACATCTTAAATAAAAAAATTCCTAAGCAAGTCAAATGTTCAATTATAGCAAAGAGTGGATAAAGGGTATTGGGTGATAACTGTAAGAAGAAGGAAGAAGCTGAAAAAAGGAAGCTGTGATGAATTCTTGCCATCTCTGTTTGTTCCACTATTTCCTCACCTTCTTTTTTGTGTAAAACATTTGGACATGGATTGAAAGCTTGTTGAATAAGGGAAGGTCATGCAGAATTGATCCCCGGCTCTCCTCCATCTTACCCATGTACAAATATGCTACTGTTATAGGTTACTATTACAGTTAGCAGGGTAGGCATTTCATAACACCTGTATGTGTCTGCCATGTAAAACACAAATATTTGCCCACATTTATTAAGAAGGGATGAACTCTGTGTGGCCCAACAGTAGGCCCTGTCCGGTATGTGTAAATGTATAGGCCAACAATTAAGGCACATGTTGTACGTTGTGAGGAAAGATAATTTTACATTGAACTTTGTGGGTATTTGGTAATCTCAAAGAAGATCTACATATAGCGGCTAGCAATATCCAGCCCGTCAAACAACCAACCAGCCCCATAGGCTGGATGTTGCTTAAGCCTCCAAAGAGATCTTGGAGGTACATGTTTTAGGGGCTATAATGGCTGATACTATATGCTCTCACAGAGCTCTGATATCTGCAGCTGTAAGAAATCGACTTAAAAACTGTGAATCGCATGGTTTACATATAAACCTTCCTGTAAGATCAATTGAGGCAAGTATCTACTTTGATTGTTTTTTAACTTACCAAAAGTGCCTTGCCTTCCTCATAGCAGTTGTGAGAATTGTCATGGACTGTTTTAAACTTTATATCAATAAAGGAATGATATATAGAAACTTGAAGCATATGAGGTTTATTCAATTTTCTTGAATAAAGCAAATTTTTTAGCATCTACTA
Organism: Branchiostoma floridae; assembly: GCF_000003815.2. NCBI lineage: Eukaryota > Metazoa > Chordata > Leptocardii > Amphioxiformes > Branchiostomatidae > Branchiostoma > Branchiostoma floridae. The sequence goes on along the minus strand of NC_049980.1, from coordinate 25,658,839 downwards.
TGGAGATGCCACTACTATGCATCATTAGTTTTTATTGATTCATTAGTTGGAATTAAGATATTCGATAATAATGATGATGAAAAGTGTTCAAAGTCACGAGTGCAAGGAAATTTTGATTTAGCTAGAAAGGTTATAAGAAAGAGAAAAGGTGATGGCTGCTTAAAATTTGCCATGAAGGCTGAAAATATGAGCCAACAAACAATCGTGAATTTGCATTTGTGAATTGTTGCAATAAGGATTGGCATTAGTTATGATGTTGTCTTGCAGGACCCTCATCTGCTACCTTAAAGCAGAGGAAACTGAGAGCACAGGGAAGGTACCTGACTGCTGACAACAGGGACAGGATAGCTGCTGTGGTCAGGAGACTCGTCGCACAGGGACACAAGAAGGAGTGATACATGACTGATAGAAAGAGTGATACATGGCAGGATAGATGGAGTGAAACAGGATAGAGAGAAGAACTGAAATAGGACAGAATGAGTGATACGGGACAGGATAGATGAAGTGATACAAGATAGCAGGATAGAAGGACAGGATAGCTGCTGTTGGTTGGACTCGTCTCTCGGGGACAAGAGGAACCCAAGCAGTATGAATGGTGTACATTTTTTGCTCTTTACAGGCAATTTTTTAATGTTGCAATATGGGCTAACATTTTTTATGGCAATGTTTTAGTAAAACTCATATGTTTTATTTCAAATTGAGAACTTAAACAAATCGCAAAAGTTTTTGATGTATTGACCAATCACTTCAAAAACAGTAGCTGTTTTGGTAAATTGTTTTACATGTTTGCCTAAATACAAGTGCTACTCTCCACATAAGGGCATGTCTGCGTGTGTTTACTCCTGCACCATCTGGACCCAGGAAATGTCTCTTTGATGCTTATTGCTTAAATTTATTGGATCAGAGATGAACAAGAGGTTTGTAAATTTGTCCAGCTCCCATGTCGTGATTGGTACTGAGATCAGCAAAAGTGTTACTTAAAAGTTTTCCCATGCATTTAATGAAGAAGACTTGCTTTTTTTCGTTTAAGTTTCAACTTTTAATTCTGCTATTCACTCACTAGCAGACAACCCTGTCCCTGATACTGAAGACCATTCACACACAGACAGACATACCCACTTTTGTTGCTGAACAACATCCACACACATATGAACACAGCTACCATTGGTGCTGAACCCGATTGGTACACAGAAGGAACCATACCTGTCCTTGGTGCTGAACACCATCCACACATGTAAACACATACCTGTCCCAGTTACTGAACATCATCTATACACAGACAAACAGACCTGTCCTTGGTTCTGATCAACACCCACCCATATGAACACAGCTGTTCTTGGCTCTGAACACCATCCACACACAGACAAGCAGGACTGTCCTTGGTGCTGAACACCATCCACACACAGACAAGCAGGACTGTCCTTGGTGCTGAACACCATCCACACACAGACAAGCAGGACTGTCCTTGGTGCTGAACACCATCCACACACAGACAAGCAGGACTGTCCTTGGTGCTGAACACCATCCACACACAGACAAGCAGGACTGTCCTTGGTGCTGAACACCATCCACAACAGACCTGACAATCATTTTGTCCTTTGTGTAAAACAAGGGATGGAATTGACAGAATGTGAAATGAAGAAAAGAATGCAAGAAATTTCGTCTAAAAAACTCAAATCAAACTATTGTACATGTTGTTGAATGGTGGCCAAGATTTTGATTAAAATGTCAGCAATAAAGAAGCAACCTGGAGAATTCTGACCTTTTACTACTTAAACTAATATTAGTACTAACATATTGAGGCCCAGAAATGATTGAAGTACTACCCGGGTCATTTGTATGGAACTACGGGTTTCCTGACTAGAAAACGTTTAAAAGTAAGGCCCTTTTAGACCAAGCAGCATTTGGCAGACCCAGACCTACAGACAACTACTTGCAGTAAGCACTGTGTCTTCAACAGCATGAACAAGGCAAGATTTTTCCTTTCCTTGCTTAATGATCATATGTAGTTGTCACATCCTTTTGCATATTTTGGAAGGTTTCTTACCAAGTTGATTAGATCTATCTGGGGTTCTATGCCAAAACCACTCTCTTTGAAATATTGGATTTTTTTCACTGCCTACCAGTTAGTAGATTTCAACCTTCTTTTACTACAATACTTTACCCTGATATGAGTCAACTCCATAATGAAAAAGAATGCTTCCATTTCAGAGCTATTCTTTGCCCTTGCTGGCAGTCCTGTTACTTGGCTCAGCTGCAGGCAGCAAGTTTGGTAAGCTACATTTTTTTACTGTGGTCAATCTACTCATGACTATTGTGCTCATTATTGACAGATTTGACTTTAGTAACAGTGGTATTGCTTAAACATTATAGGGCATCAATGTGCTTGCTGAGACCAAAACAGATATCCTACCATGTAAGGCAACCTTTTTGGTGGGTTTTTATTTAATCATAGTAAGTTGTTTGTTTGTGATAAGCATCTAATCATGGTTTGTTTCTTTTGTTTGTGATGAACATTTTTCATGCCTGTGATTGATCTTAGGCCAAACCTTGAGATCTGGGAGCACCTCCAATTTCTACCCATTTGGTCCATCTGCCGGGGATAGGGCCAACCCAAAAGTTGACGATGGCGGCTCCGGTCAGCTGTCTGTGTCTCTCCCTGCTGGTTTCCGCTACTTTGGCTCTGTATACCACAACTTCTGGGTAAATCCAACCTCTACATATTTATTTCAATAAAGATCATAATTGTTTAAGGTATTTAGGTAGCTCTGAAAATACTTCCAATAAGTCTAGTTTCATATTGGTTAAAAACTATGCATCCATTTCTATAGTTTGTGTTCCTCCGAATCAGTTAGATGCTCCCACATTCTATCATCTGATTGTTGCTTTCTTCCATTTATGTACAGGTGAACAACAACGGCTTGGTGTCCTTCCGAGGCCAAGTTTCCCAGTTCACCCCATCCCCCTTCCCGATTCAGTCCTTCCCAACTGTGGCTGTGTTCTGGGGTGACGTTGACAACAGGTATGAACTCAACCTTTTTTTTTAATCATCACAGTGTGTAGTATGTTGTCATTTTTCTGGTGTATGGATGTGAATTGTTTTGGCTTTACTAACATTAACGTTTTACCAGATCTAGAGCTTTGTGAAGAACTAACATAGCAGAATTCATATCCCTGTTACCTTTACAAAATCATGATCATGGTACCTGGTAATCAAAAGACTAAAAGCTATGTGTAACCTGTATTAAAAACTATGTTCCATATTTGTTTTTCTGGTTTATTGTTTAGCCCCTACATTTTGTATTTTTCACAGTACATGTAACTTTTGATTCCTGAATAATCTTACTGACTTTTGACTTGTATTATCTTTTACACAGACTTTCAGTATACTGATTTGTGGAAATAATGTATGAGTGCTGAAAGTGTTGAATAATTTTCTAACAGGCATGCAGGGGAGGTATACTGGAGACAGACCACCTCAGATCAGTCTCTGATCTCCCGAGTGTCCCAGGATATCTTGAGAAACTACCCAGACATCCCCAGTTTCCAAGCCCGCTGGGTTCTGGTCACAACCTACTATGATGTGACTTACTTTGGAGGCAGTCCAACCACCAATGTAAGTCTGTTGAATTGATTACATTGCCTTACATGATCAAAATAAAGGATAATGCAGTGAGGAATCTTTGTATCAAAATTGTGTTACTGAATGGTAGCCAATTTAGAGCTTCATCCAAGCACTTTTTTCAATAGAAGTTTGCCAAGTATGCAACATTTCTGTTTGGTATCTTATGTGGGAAAGAAGAAGGTGAAATTGTTGAAATTCTTATTCCAGGTTCTGTGTGTAGCCTTGTAGTACTATTGTCTATGTAGCTAGTAGTTATTATTGGGCCATATATTGTACCTTATGCGATTGTTGAGCAATAAAGTTCATTCATTCAGAGTCACAAATTGCACTACTACAATGGGATAATTTGCAAATTTTCTTGTTTCACAGCGGCAGTCATTCCAGGCAGTGTTAGCAACAGACAGAACCTACTCCTTTGCCATCTTCAAGTACGGTGACATTGTTTGGACCACAGGAACTGCCAGTGAAGGTGATCGTGAGACTGGGCTAGGTGGAATTCCAGCACAGGTACAATATCATGATGCAATGTGCTTGTAATTGTAAACATTCACAAAAATGATGTAAAAAAAAAGGAAAAGGACATGTCAAGTAGTAAGTAATGTGTCTTTCTGTTTGGTCATGACACAAGTAAACATACCAAAGTGAGATATTTCAGGTCAGATTCTGCTTCTGCAAAGTATTGCTCCATCTCTGCATCTAACTTTAGGTGTGCTTTGATTTTCATTGATTCAACACACCAAATTTGCCTACTCATGTACATGTACATGTACATTAATTTGAAGCTGAACAAGATGCAGTAGAGATAGTTAGTAGATGTTAGAAGTATCAAATTTGAACCAATAATATCAGTCATGATACTTCAAGATTAAACTTAAGATATTCCACTCTGGTTTTACATTGAACTTTTGACAGGCTGGTTTCAATGCCGGAGATGGGACAAACTACTACACTGTCCCCGGCTCGCGGTCTGCAGAGATCGTCCAGATAGAGACCAGGACCAATGTTGGGCAGCCTGGCACCTTCATGTTCAGGATTGACCCATTCACCATCATCCCTCTTGGTAACGTTATGTCAATTTATTTGTTTGTCCTAGCAAAACTTCATTTTGTAGCATAACCTGACTGCAGATGACAATTTGGCAGTTCTTGGTGAGTGAGTGATTGAGTGAGTGCAAGATGCCTGCTATAAGATGCTTTGTGAGAGCAGAGACACAAGTGCATTTGTGATATTTGAAGATACTTGTTGTTTAGGTACCATGAGGTTGGTTGGAGGAAATTCTGAGTTCGAAGGTCGAGTCGAGATCAACCGAGGAGGTGTCTGGGGGACAATCTGTGATGGTAACTGGGGGATAGAGGAGGCCCAGGTTTGGTCATGTTTCGTTACTTAGATATGCACTGGAACTATGTTGCACACAGTGGCAAATGATTGAATGTTACTGCTATCATGCTGAAGTATTAGTCAGTCAGCAAATGTACTTTTGGTAAGATGATAAATGACTAAGATATCCTTAAATACCTCCTGGTTTTCAAAAGTAACCATTTTCTTTAAAAAAACTTCAACTGTCGTGTCCATGTTCCTCGGTAGGTGGTGTGCCGTGAGATTGGCCATGGTGGGGCAGTAGCTGCCTTTGGTTCCGCACACTTCGGCCAGGGAAGTGGAACCATTTGGCTGAACAACGTGGACTGCGCTGGAAATGAGGACTCCCTTTCTACCTGCCCTCTGCTGTCGGACGTGACCAACACATGCACACATGCCGACGATGCTGGGGTCCAGTGCAGAGGTTGGTAGATAAAACGTTACTGTTCAGTCAGCACAAGAATGTTGCAGGGCAGCAGATTTATGGTTATTCAAATTGCGCCTTGTAAAATTGGTAGTGGAGGTAGCAAAAATGTGAGATGGAACTATACTGTTCGATAGAAGCCAAGCCAGCTAGAACTGCCATGTCAACCATAGCTTCAGATTTGTAAGAATGTTTCTGATGGAAGTGTACAGTATGAAAGGTTTCACATGGGTCCTAGATGGAGAAATTGTTTCTTTTAACAGATGAGTGGCACAATTGCATTTAGGATATTTACTTCTCCATGTTTTCTGCAGATCTTGATGACTGCAGGCCGGAACCTTGTCAGAATGGAGGAACCTGTCTGGATCAAGTGAATGACTTTGTCTGTCACTGTCCCCATCCATATGAAGGGAAAACGTGTGATATCAACAGTGAGCTTCCATCAAAACTCTCTTACATTTAAAGCAAGAAGCAACTCTTCAGTGTCATTAGCTTGATAATCTGAGCAGAGCTTCAGAACTGCTTATTATCTGTTAAACTGACATATATTCCTGTGGTACTTTGCTGCCTCACGCTACTGAAAACTTAACTGTATGTGTACAAGCTACAGATGTCTTTAGGTGGAAATTTTTTTGGTCTCAATGTTTCTAATCTCTCCTTTATCAGCTGCTGATCCATGTCAGAGTGGACCATGTGAGAACGGAGGGGTGTGCTCCAGCAGTGGAGGCAGTTTCACCTGCTCATGTCAGCCGGGATGGGAGGGGACCACCTGCCAGATAAGTAAGCATCACCATAAATTATGAAGTTCCACTTTATCAGTGGTAAACACAGTTCTTAACTGTGCTGGTACAGTAGCTCAGCAAAGAGATCTCACCAAGTCTTTGGTCATCTTTACTGCAGTCAATTAGTGAGATTCCTGAACTGAAATAATGATATATATAAAAAGTGCTGTTACACTATTTAAATGATTATTACAGAAATAATTTTGCTAAAAAGAATTATCTTTAATATATCACTGGTAATTGGTCAGGAAATTTGTACAGTGGTAAGATGACCATCCATGAGAGTTGCTTCCTACAAATTGTTGCTGTTTCAGACATTGACGAGTGTGCCAGCACTCCGTGTAAACATGGAGGGACCTGCACTGACGGCATCAACCTGTACACCTGTACCTGCCCCACGGGCTGGAAAGGAACTGATTGTCAGAACTGTGAGTCATGCTATTTGATACAAAGAGTAGTTTATTGAGTCATCTATTTGATACAGGCTGTTCAGTGTACTATAACTGGCTGCAGTGCCACATGCCTGTGAAGCTCCAAAAGAACCTGTAAAATCCTTGGAATCTTTTTGATTGTTTAGACATTAACTGTAACAGTTATATAGATAATGGCTTTATCTTTTTTATCTTCAGTCACCTGTGCGGGCCGTGCACTTTCCAAATATCAGAACCCAGATGACTGCAAGACGTACTACGAGTGTTTGGATGGGTTTCCAGACTATGTCCTGCAGCAATGTGCCCCACAGTACACCGTGTTCAGCCAGGCTACCATGAAGTAAGTAGATGTGTAATGTCTCGAACTGAAGGGATGAAAGAAGGGAATTCTGAAATTCTGGCGCAATGATTGATGCTCAGAAGCACCTGCCAGTCAGATAGGTAACATTAAGTATTTGCCAAGAAATGATTATGGGGAAATGTTGTTCCTGCAGAGCATTCCATATAATTCAGAATATTGTACGGAATTATTCACACTGAACTACCTCTATAGAGGCAACTTACATGTCTTTTGTCTTTTGTTGGCTACTGTTTTCCAAATGAATTTAAAAAAGTCACTAATATTGGCACTGGACTTTATCTGTCCATGGTACTGAAATATAGGTCCTTTACTCTTTTGAGGCTTCTCCAAGTGATCAGTGGAGATGATGATTTCTTTCAACACCTCCTAGGTGTGAATGGCCCGAGGATGTGGAGGGCTGTGACATCACCTATGTGTGCTCCACCCCATGTGAGAATGGAGGGAGCTGCTCTGGGTCAGATGAGTGCACCTGTCCTGAGGGCTATGGGGGGACAACGTGCCAGTACGGTATGTAATTAGGGCTGTGTGCCTAAATACCCGTAGCTATACCATATCTGTAAAATTGTTTAGGTACAGATCCAGACCTAAACACCTGTGTACCTGTGCCTGTACCTAAACAAACTAAAACACTAGTTGACACCACTTTTTAAGGCTAAAACTATAGGCGTTAAGGACCAAACTATAGACTAAAACTATTTTCCACTTTTTGGAAGAAGACACTAAGTAGTTCTCTATAAGGACACATTCCCTAAAGCCCCAGTTACACAGAGCCAAACATAGCTCCCAAAAACAGCCAGCCAAGGTTGGTGGCAGGTTGGAAGCAGTCTGACCAGTTATAGATTAAGAGTCGAATTTGACTCCCAAAGACACTCTGATCACCACTGACTTACTCCCAACCACCAGCTGCAGCTAACCGTCTGTCTATAGCTGAACACCAGCCAACTGCGTCAAACACCAGCAGACCACAGCCAAGCTAGCTCCCAACCAGGAGAGGCCATCTTTGACTACATGTTATATATGTTGCCGGGGCTTAATGTGGAGGTATCATTGTGACATGATGTTAATGGTTCATTGCACTAACTTGCCAAAACTCATTCTCCTCTTTTCCCCAGACCTCAGCATCCCATTCAGCACCACCCTGACCTGTGACGGCAGCACCTTCAACCCCTTCCGACTGAACGGTGTCTGCGCCAACACCTACTACATGTGCACCCCGGGCCGAAACATCCCCTTCATCCTCAGCTGCCCTGCTGATCTGGTCTTCAACAATGACAACATGGTGTGTGACTGGCGTGACAACGTGCCTGGGTGTTGAAAATCCAACATCTATCCAGTGCCTCACTGACCACTGACCTAAGATAGTGATGACTTTTAAAGTCAATTCTACCCAAGACACCAGGGAGGCTATAACTCTAATCTGTTGTACCTAATCTTCATGTTAGAATGTACAGCACATAGTAGGAACTTGTTCCTATTATGCAGTACTAATAAACATATAATTTCTCTTCTATGTGGAGCATTAAATTTTGTCCGCAGAACTGCTGTTGTGTGTGTGCAATTTGTTCATTAATAACATCATAAGTCAAAAGATGGAGACAAGATCACTTTATCAGGATGTCCAGATTAGAGTTAGACTCAATCATATACCTTAGGGGTCAATTCTGTATCAAAATACGCACATATGCTCAGATGGTTGTTTGAAGAGTATTCAAGACATAATCCTGCTGTCTCGCTTAAACCCACTTGAAACCTTTTAATGCAGCTGAACAATACTTTGACATGGTTTGAGAAAAATAGAAAGTCCTTTTACCAGCCCAGATTAATTTAAACTATTGCTAACACATATCATTAAGGTCAGATAAATGTAAATGATTTTTTTTAATATTCTATTATATATAAAAAGTGATCAATGAGCCTGGTCCAGTTTACCCCTGACGCTTTTTACTAGTTTTAAGATATACGAAAACTACATTTGTATAACAATATATTGTCCTTTGGCTACCATACATTACATTGGCTATTCCTGAGCATGTCTGCTTAGATCCAATAGTGATATAAAGATGAATACAAAACAGAAGCATGTACATTTGTAATAACTTTGACATTATGGTAACAGGAGCCGCATGGTCAACTACAAAAAGAGGACTTTGTAAACACAACCTACATTGTAAGTTTCATCTCACAGAAAAACATGTTCTCATACCAATTCAGGCAAGCTGTTGCCCTGGTCTTCCTCGGCTGTAATGTTTGCACTTACAGAGATGTGCAAACGCCATAGAATAGGCCATAAAATAGATTGTGTATATTTGCTATGGGTGGTTGACTTTCTATGATAAGTGATAAAATGTGTCAATAATGATTTGACACTGTATCAGAGAAACGAACTCACGCTCTAAGTAAAACGGTGCCACGTGTTTTAACACCTTATGATATCACATTGCTCCTTTATCTTACAGTATATTCTATGATATCCTATGGACAGAAGGTTTGTAGTGACAGAACACAAGTACTTGCTGTAACGATAGCTGATTTGGATGTCTGCTATCGCTCTTCACATTTGTCGGTTAGTGAAGGGCGATGGCATGGTGTCAATGACCTGAGTTGAACTAGAAGGAAAGTCTGGTGGTTTCTGCATCCCTTCTTCACGAAGGTCACCAGTCACGCGGTAGGCCACCGGACACGGCGTAACGTCACAGACATGTGGAAATCAGTCTACATCATGCTGATTCATGCTGAATTTACATCCAGTCAAACGTCCTAGCGCACGGAGTAGGGTTCAAAAGTGACAAACGGTGATAGATACACCAGCACACAGCTGTTTCCATTAAAAATCGGGTAAGAACAATGCACATAAGAAACCCTCACAGCAGTTGGTTCCTGTCCCTGGTGCTGAACTTCCCTCCCTCATACGGCCTTGGGGATTAATGCCTGCGAACGTTGACCCCTTCACCATTATGCAACGTTACAACACCGATTCCGAATTCAGCATTACAAGTAACGTATTTTATAGAGGTGACCCAGTGACACCTATCCCTGATTGTCTACGCCAAAAGCGTGTCTTTAAACCTGAAAAAGGAAGTTAGTCCTGTTAGACACACCACAGTGGGGAAGGTACTACTGGTGTCAGTGACACGAGATATTTGCCAGGGCCATGACCGATCACACGATAGGTTTACGGCAGTGAATTGATAGCAATCTTCGGACAGCCGCACGTGGATGTGTGTTGCAGAATTCTGCGTAACTATGACGGGACAGAGGTTGCCGAAAATCTTTCTCTACGGTCGGTGCTGCCATAAGCTTGTTAAAGCTTATGCAAGTGACCGTGCGCGTCTAATAAAGTGCTTGGTTCAGTTCCTTCACCTCCAGTAGCAGTCTGTCACGTTGCAGCCCACTTGACAGGGAGTGCAAAGGTGTGAGAGTATGTCAGTCTACCACCAGATGCTATTTGTGCTGTGGCCGAAATTATCAGCCGTGCGGAAGAATCCGCGGCGGATATTGTTGTGTACACTGCCCAAACGCGAATACAGGCACGTACACATGTAGGAATATCGCCGGCCACGTGAAAAACGTAGGTTCGTGCCACGATGACCCCAATATGAGACAAGTTTAATCATGACCTGTTCATTGCGCAATTGTCAGGTTTTGCTGAATCAGTGCAGACGGACGAGGGGATAAATGAGCATGCTTACTAGTTGATAGGGATGGACCTTTTCTTAAACATCTTGAAATAATTCTGAAGTTTTTAATCATGTAACAAGAAACATCACTCTGCTACAGTTGATTGTCAGTGATTAATATCTGTTGCCGTGAAAGTATTCACAATTAGAACAGATTATGTCTCGTGTTTGATTGATAAAGGATCATTAGTTTACCCAATTGACAATGGTATGGTCCGATGTATGAAAGATATGATGGTGTGAGCACTTCAAATGGTATAAAAGACGCCACACATCTTAATATCTTCAGTAACGACGTTACTTTGAGAGCTGTTCGGAGGAAGACATCTCGTGTTGCAACAATGATCACCCCGCTTGTTCTGTTCCTGGTGGTTTGCGTGGTGGTGCCAGCCCAGTCCGCCAGTCTAAATGCGCATGTTCGAGAAAACAAACGTAAGTCATTGGTTCCACTTTATCCAGCGAAAACTTCAACTTTTTTCTCATCACCCAATACTGAAACTTGAAAAGCTGTTGAAAGAGCCTCTGGAACCTTTTGAAATGATTCCTATGTACAGATATCTGTATTTTGTATCTCTATAGCCGGTGTAATCGCCCTTCAGCGCAACGCAGGAGATACTGATAACAAAAACGCACACACCCCGTAACCTTTATTTATTGCTCATCCCCATGTGCTTTTTCATGATTAAATGTGCTCCATTACAAGAACGCCTGAGAGTCGAAATGGGTATACATGTCTGACTAGGTTTACCGTTTTTTTTTACAATACTATGGAGAACTTTTAAAAGATTTCTAATACACAGAATGTAATCGTATGCGACGACACTGAACAGTGACGCTTTCCACTGCAGGTACCATTCGTACCGGCGGAACGGCTGACTTCTACCCTTTTGGCGAGTCTGCTGGTGACACGGTGAATCCCAAAGCTGATGATGGTAGTTCCGAGAAGCAAACTTCGGCGTACGGCGGCGGATTCCCGTACTTCGGTGGAATTTACCGTGACTTCTGGGTATGTCCAGCGTTCTGAGATACACATGGCCGTTCATCTATGACTAATGATCTACATGCCATTGGAATTTAAAAGCACGACGAAATCATGCTGATGTAAGAGAATCAGAAAACAAATAGGACACAGACATAGCAGCCGAATTACTTTTGCTGATTAGGATAGCTATGACTATACAGTGATTATGACTGATAATATTTCTTCAAATCTTTTTATTAAGATCAACAACAATGGCGTGGTGTCGTTCGGAGGAGAAGTGACTATCTTCACACCCAGCCCCTTCCCTATCCAGTCCTTCCCAATCGTAGCGGTCTTCTGGGCAGATGTGGATAACAGGTCAGTCAGATGGATATCTTAACAAGAAAGCTTTTATTTTACAACGGTAAATATATATCCCTAGTAAGATATTTGGCCTGTAAACATAGTTTTCAAATTTAGCATAGGGCATTAAAAGACCGATACATCGACTCATCAGCAAATAGCCTGGGTGCTATGCTATTTCTACTGGGGCTCTTTGCACTCGCTACCCTAAGAATAAATTTTTAGCAAAGCGAGTGCAATGAGCTTCGGTAGAAATAGGGTGGTACCCAGGCTATCAGCAAACGTTGTTCAAAGTCACAAAGCTGGTTCCATAAAAACGGTCATTTCTGAAGGCGCGCCGGGGATGTGTACTGGAGACAGACCACCACAGACCAGTCGCTGCTGACACAAGTGTCGCAGGACATCGTCGCCAACCACCCGGACATCACCAGCTACCAGGCGGGCTGCGTATTGGTGGCGACCTACCACGACGTGACGTACTATGGCGGCAGCGCAAACACCAACGTAAGTTGTCATGTCGAAATCCGTCTTCCGGTCAGTCTCTGGTCTCAGCTGCGTTGGGTCACATGGGCTAGATACTAGATAATTTGCTGTGTCAATATTTGAAATATCAGCAGCCCCTGTTTTTTATTTTTATTTATTGAACATACGTTCAGCCGTTGGCATCGACATCCCTACTTGATTTAACCAAACAACCATCAATTCCATGTGTGTTGATTCAAGAAATCGTTGATTTGTCCCAGAAGTTTGGTGCTCAATCTACCATTACCTATTTTGCCTTTTCGTTTCATTACGAAATATATCTACTTCATGTTTTAATCTCAAATGCAGCGCCAGTCGTTCCAGGTTGTGTTGGCAACCGACGGCATCCAGTCTTTCGCCATCTTCAAGTACGGAGACATCCTTTGGACGACGGGAAGCGCCAGTATGGGGGACGCAGCGACTGGTCTTGGCGGGGTCCCAGCACAGGTCTGTACCCTACAAATGTTTTTTTTTTGCTTTGCATGTGTTTTATGATAGCGAGGGTTAACCGCTACAAATGTGACGACTGTCAACATACAAATTTACCTATTTCAAACCTGCTGTGGAGTTTGCAATAGAAACAACCGTTTAACACTAACCTTAATAACGACCAATATCTTTATATGGAGACCGAGAAAAATAGAGAATCTCAGATAGAGAGTCTCGTAAATAATGTCTATTGCTTGAAAGGTTCATGATGACTCCACGTTTGACGTATTTCAGGCAGGGTTTAATTCCGGGGACGGGACGAACTACCACACCGTGCCCGGCTCGCGGTCCTCTGAGATTGTAGACGTGGAGACCAGGACAAACGTTGGGCAGCCTGGCACCTTCATGTTCCAGATCAACGGCAACAAGATCGTCCCCCTAGGTAAGACCAAGCACAACTTGGAAATGACTTTGACTTCTGCTTAATGTCGATGTAACGGTAGTTCTGTCCTGAGCGGCCCCCTCTTCGCTTCCATGGCGGTTTCGTAATGTACCGGACATATTAAGCAATATATAAGATCGATCTTTTAGAAGCCAAAGATTTTGCTTGGATGTATGCAAGGACGAAGTCTGTTCGTCTGGGGTACAGACGTCAACCTCATCGTTATGTTAAGATATCGTTGTCATTGGTTGTTCATATCATGCGTTATCTGTGGAGAGGCAGGTGAGGGAAAATCAGATGACCATAGGAAGGTCTGTGTACATTTGCCCTGTCACTGAAGTTATTTGTGTGTGTTAATTAACTAGGCAAGGTGAGGCTAGTCGGAGGCAGTTCTGAATTCAACGGTCGTGTCGAGATCAACCGCGGAGGAGTCTGGGGGACGATCTGTGATGACGACTGGGGAATGGAGGAGGCGCAGGTTTGTACAGCTGGGTAAATGAAACATCGTCGTAATGTTCACAAGAAAGTGTGCTCTATACGGGAAACTGCTGAAGTTTTGATGATCTGCAACTTCTATTCAGGACGAGCCGATACATCTTGATGATTGTGGTCTACATGCGTTAGCTATCATATCATTCGCAAAATTCCTTTGAATTAGACTGACTTAATGTCTTCCTTGTGTAGGTGGTGTGCCGTGAGCTGGGCCACGGTGGAGCTGTAGCAGCCCACGGCTCCGCATACTACGGCCAGGGAAGCGGACCTATCTACCTCAACAACATGGACTGCGCTGGGACCGAGATGTCCCTGTCAGACTGCCCGCTTCTCTCTGGCGGGACGGATACATGCACACACGCCAATGATGCAGGGGTGGAGTGTAAAGGTGGGCTAGTCTGGTATCCACCCTAAGATAGCTGCCTGGTATCCACCCTAAGATAGCTGCCAAGTCTTTTTTTCGTCCCCTCCACAAATTGTAGGGAGGACAAAATGGAAGAACAGCTGTGATAGGTTTGGATACAAGATGGATCAGCCTTGTTTGTCCCACGACTGTAGTAAACGTTAAAATGCCATTACTTTTGCCCGGTTTTATTTCTTTTGTATAGCTTTTAGTGTGAATGTCCATTTCAAGTGTTTCTGTTTGCTTCCTTTTATGTTTCATTTCTTCTTTAACACAAGAAACGGCAATCCAACAATGGCTAATATAAATATTGTGGGTGGAAAGGGTAATGATAAAATGTAGTTGAGTGAGGGGCACCCGTAATAATTAGATTGTATATCACTAAGATATGTCTATAATGGTAAGTTTTGGTCCTTCAAGTCCATTCTCTGACTTTCAAATATAGAATTCACTCAAGTCTTGAATTTATCATATCGTTCTTTCGGTCATTAAACACGAAAACCGATGATCGCAGTTCATAAACGATTATTTCATCCTTCATCTTGTTTCCACAGATCTTGATGACTGTCAGCCCAATCCTTGTGCGAACGAGGGGATATGTCTGGACCGTGTGGACGGTTTTGTGTGTGTTTGTCAACCTCCGTTTGAAGGAAAGGACTGCAACATCGGTAATTAACAGACTAAATGTTTTGTGACCACTCTTTTACACAAACAACATTCAGTATTGAAGTTTACAATAAAGTGTGGAATATTCGAAGTTGATACACTTTACCTTCCACCAATCTTGTCGCCTTCTCCGACACTTTTATACCTTCCCTATGCTCTCGCTTGTTGCACTGCTGGACTCGTTTTGTCTTTTGACACATAACTTGCTTTCATCGCCTAGAGGACAAGTACTACGTTTGTACTGCCTGTATTACAGGACTAATATTACTTCCATCTCCTAGATACCAGCGACCCTTGCTTCAATGACCCTTGTCAACACGGAGGCGTGTGCTCTGCTGATGGCGACAAATTCGTCTGCTCGTGTCAGTCGGGATGGAACGGTACAACATGCGGAACGTATGGTAAGTTCTCTCTAAATTATTGCATAGCACTTATAGAACACAGGGCACCGCTTAACCAAGTCTTTTGCACTGTACGGATTGCTGTCGGCGGGGTTGACCCCCATGGTTAAGAGAGTGTTACAAGCATTGTCAGCATTTGTGAGATCTTTTCTCTGGCGAACTCGCTGTGAGTGTGTGTTTGAAAGCAAGAGATATTCCAGGTCAGATCTGGTTACCATGTTCAAGAAGCACTTGCTATGGAGGCTAGAGTTTGAGTTTGTCCGCCTTGGACCCAGTGGTTTCATCACGTGGTCTGAGGGTTTCGCTCGGGCGGATGTTGGAATCGCAGATGTGACTTTCACCTTTTGAGTAGACCCAGTCACACGTGTTAGTTAGATGAGTTAAAAATCTAAAAACCAAAAAAATGATAAAATAGAAACACAAAAAAAAGTAAAATAGTGTGTGTGTGGGGGGGGGGGGATGGACCAAGAGTGGTGGATGGGAGTGAGGTTCTGCGCAGAGTCGATGTGTTTTCAGAATTAGTTTGGTCTGTATCCCCCTTGGGGGATGTATTGGAAGATACGTAAAACAGGGGAGTGAGTATCCTCCCTAGGTATAGACTGGCTAAGAACAGAAGTAAATGCTCTGACAAGTATAAAATTACTTTTTGTCAAAAAGGAGTAGAAACAGTCCTCGTCCCTTGTATAACTTGAACTGTTCATGTTCATACAACAGGAGGTTACATTCACAACTACATTATATAGTGTATATAACTCTTGCAAATTGCATTATTCAGCCCTGAACCCATGCGACAGCGGACCTTGTCAAAACGGAGGCTTGTGCTTTGCAAGCGAAGATAAATTTGCCTGCTCATGCCAGCCTGGATGGAACGGCACGACTTGTGAAACAAGTAAGAGACGAATCTTTTGCTGTAATCTGCTGTTTCTGTTGGATCGAGTGAAACGCTGAAAGATAAATTTGTTTTATATACCTAATATACTGTCGCATTTCCCTAGACATTGACGAGTGCAGCCCCAACCCTTGTCAGAACGGAGGGGTGTGTCAGGACCTGGAGGCTGACTTCTCCTGCAGTTGTCCTGCTCCATACGAGGGCAAGATGTGTGAAACATATGGTAATTTGTCTTTTGTACAAAGCAATTGACCTCTTGGCATAAAGCAGTATCAAATTTGATTGTTCACTAACCAACTAAAAGTTCCATCAGTTGAGCCTTTTGTCCCTTGTTACAGTTTAATTTTCCTGGCTAAATGTAGTGCAATATTCAACCATTTTGCATACTGTATCACGACCAATCCACAGTAAACCCCTGTGACAGCGGACCTTGTCAACACGGAGGCGTGTGTTCTGCAAGCGGCGCTACATTTACCTGCTCATGTCAGCCTGGATGGGACGGCACCACGTGCGGAATTAGTAAGGAAAACCTAATTCAATTGCAAAGGTTTCGGAAGTTTGGTTTGGCGATTCAACAGTTTGCGTGTGTCTTACTACGTGTATCGGCCGTATACTAATAGTATACATATTTTGAACATGGTGAATGATCATATTTCTGTTCTTCAGACATCGACGACTGCAGCCCTGACCCTTGTCAGAACGGAGGGGTGTGTATGGATCTTGTCGACAACTTCTTTTGCTTTTGTCCTGCTCCTTACAGGGGCGACATGTGTGAAATATATGGTAAGTTCTGTCATGTTTGATTATAGCAATATATCACTCAGGTGTGTGACTATAACAATTCAGGTCTTCGGTTAAGCTACTTGCTCTTCAACGATTTGTCAGTGAATTGCACATAGTCCTTCTTACTACTTGTACATTGCGATCTAATAATCCTAACAAGATGTTGAGTGTCTAAAATATAACTTAATTTCAATTTCTCAGTGGATCCCTGTGGAAGCAAACCTTGTCAAAACGGAGGCGTGTGTTCTGCCTTTGGCGCTTTCTTTACCTGTTCGTGTCAGCCTGGACGGTACTGCTTTGGCTTATTGTTTCAGTAAATGTGTTCAATGGTGTTAAATAACTTACGTAATATTCATTGTCTAGTGGACCCCTGTGACAGCGGACCATGTCAAAACGGAGGCGTGTGTTCTGCAAGCGGCGCTACATTTACCTGCTCATGTCAGCCTGGGTGGAACGGTACCACATGTGAAACAGGTAAGAACCGACAACCTAATTCACTTTTTTTCCTGACAACTTCAAATTTCTCTACTTTCACGAAGTTTTCCTATTGTGTCTCCATAGTAGACAATAACAGACAACCCATGCTTGAAAGCAAAGATTTGATCAAATGTTTTCTTTCAACAGACATTGATGAGTGCAGCCCCAACCCCTGTCAGAACGGAGGGGTGTGTCAGGATCTGGAGGCTGACTTCTCCTGCAGTTGTCCTGCTCCATACGAGGGCAAGATGTGCGAGATATATGGTGAGTTCGATTGCCAATTTCAAGATTTGTGAATTTGGTGATCCATGGTCATGATCTAAGTACCTCACGTAATGTTCTTGTAGATTTATAATCATGTTGATCTCCCGATCCTCAGTGGACCCCTGTGACAGCGGACCTTGTCAAAACGGAGGCAGGTGTTTTACATTCGGTGTTTTCTTTATCTGTCGGTGCCAGCCTGGATGGGACGGCCGCACTTGCGAAACGGGTAAGGGACAACCACAACATCAAATGTACTCATTTTCTCCCTATATTTTGTCATTCTTGCTCCTCCTCTTCGCACAGGCCACTGATCATCTGTATGAGCAGGCGCCGACAGTTTGTCTTTTTAAGGAAATTAAGTTTTACATTGTGTTATTTCCCTAGATCTTGACGAGTGCAGCTCCAACCCTTGTCAGAACGGAGGGGTGTGTCAGGATCTGGTGGCTGACTTCTCTTGCAGTTGTCCTGCTCCATACGAGGGCAAGATGTGCGAGATATATGGTAAGTTCTTTACTTCTTGTCATTTATCAGGTGGCTCCAGGAACACGGCCACAACAAGTAAGCAAGCAACATACCAAACCCTACTTTCGCTCATTGCTTCATTGAATCTGTTCAATGGCATTGTATGACTGATGTGATTTTCATTCGTTAGTCGACCCCTGTGACAGTGGACCTTGTCAAAACGGAGGCGTGTGTTCCGCAAGCGGCGCTACATTTACCTGCTCATGTCAGCCTGGATGGGACGGTACCACGTGTGAAACAGGTAAGAACCGACAACCTGTAAGAAAAATCAATTTTTTTACCTAATAACTTCAAATTTCTCTACTCTCACGGAGTTTTCCTATTGTGTCTCCATAGTAGACAATAACAGACAACCCATGCTTAATAAGTTAATTAAAAGCAAAGATTTGATCAAATGTTTTTTTTTCATCAGACATTGACGAGTGCAGCCCCGACCCTTGTCAGAACGGAGGGGTGTGTCAGGACCTGGTGGCTGACTTCTCCTGCAATTGCCCTGCACCATACGAGGGCAAGATGTGCGAGACATATGGTAAGTTAGATTGCTAACTTCAAGGTTACTGTTACGTACATGAAATGCCCGTTCATTCTTTGTGAATTTGGCGACCCATGTGTGAGATCTAAGTATCTCACGTAGTGTTCTTGTAGATTTACAATCATGTTGTTCTCGCGATCATCAGTGGACCCCTGTGACAGCGGACCTTGTCAAAATGGAGGCGTGTGTTCTGCCTTCGGCGCTTTCTTTACCTGCTCATGTCAGCCTGGATGGTACGGCCTCACTTGCGAAATGGGTAAGGGGCAGACACACCATCAAAACTACACATTTTCTATCTCCAATATTTGCTGTTCTTCTCCACGCAGGTCTCTGATCATTTGTTTGCGTAGGAACTGCTAGTGTGTATTTCAGAGGCAATGATATTTTATCATTCTTTCCCTAGATCTTGACGAGTGCAGCTCTGACCCTTGTCAGAACGGAGGGGTGTGTCAGGACCTGCTGGCTGACTTCTCTTGCAGTTGTCCTGCTCCATACGAGGGCAAGATGTGCGAGACATATGGTGAGTTCGATTGTTTCCAGATTACTGTCACATACATGAAGTGCTTGTTCATTTTTTGTGATTACATGGTTTTTGTCACATGTGTGAGGTCTGACTATCTTACGTAATGTTCTGGTAGATTTATGTTGTTCTCCCGTTCCTCAGTGGACCCCTGCGGCAGCGGACCATGTCAAAACGGAGGCGTGTGTTCTGCAAGCGGTGCTACATTTACCTGCTCATGTCAGCCTGGATGGAACGGCACCACGTGCGGAATGAGTAAGGAACAATCATTCCTACAACTGTGTTTATTTCAGCTGAGTTACTGGAGGTTTTTATTCAGTTAACTGATGTTTACGGTAAATCGTTTGGAAATGATACTAACTGTTCGTCTATCTATTAATAAAGAAGGATTCTTAATTGTTTTTTGTTCTTTTCCCTAGACATAGATGAGTGCAGCCCAGACCCTTGTCAGAACGGAGGAGTGTGTCAGGACCTGGTGGCTGACTTCTCTTGCAGCTGCCCTGCTCCATACGAGGGTAAAATGTGCGAGATATATGGTGAGTTCGATTGTTTCCAGATTACTGTCACATACATGAAGTGCTTGTTCATCTTTTGTGAATACATGGTTTTTGTCACATGTGTGAGGTCTGACTATCTTACGTAATGTTCTGGTAGATTTATGTTGTTCTCCCTTTCCTCAGTGGACCCCTGTGATAGTGGTCCTTGTCAAAACGGAGGCGTGTGTTCTGCCAACGGCGCTACATTTACCTGCTCATGTCAGTCGGGATGGAACGGGGCCACTTGTGAATTGAGTAAGGAACAATCATTCCTAAAAATGTGTATTTCAGTACGTTCTGTTATTTGAGGTTTTTCTTCAATTTACTGATATTTACGGTAAATCGTTTGATAAGGACACTGACTGTTCGTCTATCTATTAACAAAGAAGGATTTTCAAATTGTTTTTCTTTTCCCTAGACATCGATGAGTGCAGCCCCAACCCTTGTCAGAACGGAGGGGTGTGTCAGGACCTGGTGGCTGACTTCTCCTGCAGTTGCCCTGCTCCGTACGAGGGCAAGATGTGCGAGACATATGGTGAGTTCTCTGCAGTACCTTGATATACAGATACCAAATTTACAAGTATTTCACCTATAGTATAGGAACTCAGTGTTTGTTCGACAAACAAGCCATTCTTTATTGTGTTACCTCATTTTCTTCCTAACATCGTCTATATGATACATCAACTAGACGATACGGCTATCTTTTGAATGGTGAATCTTTAACAAAACTTTCCTTGTACAGTGAACCCCTGTGACAGCGGACCATGTCAAAACGGAGGCGTGTGTTCTGCAAGCGGCGCTACATTTACCTGTTCATGTCAGCCAGGATGGAACGGTACCACGTGCGAAACGGGTAAGAAATGGACAACTTTAAGAATATACAGTCGCACAGTCTCTGCTTTCCAACCTTGTATACTCATGACATGGATACTCATGTTTCTTTAAAGGGAATGAGATTTACTAATTTTCTTTTTTTTTCTCTAGACATTGACGAGTGCAGCCCCAACCCTTGTCAGAACGGAGGGGTGTGTCAGGACCTGGTGGCTGACTTCTCCTGCAGTTGTCCTGCTCCGTATGAGGGCAAGATTTGCGAGACATATGGTGAGTTGTATGATGGTCATTTCTTATAAGACAGTTAACCAACCAATTCCCTTGATCCTTAGGTTAGCTGGTCCTTACTGCAAATCATTACAAAATCAAATCGCATGTCATTTGCCTGTAACATTACTTTCTACCTTTATTCCACAGTGAATCCCTGCGGCAGCGGACCTTGTCAAAACGGAGGCATGTGTTCTGCAAGCGGTGCTACATTTACCTGCTCATGTCAGCCAGGATGGAACGGCACCACGTGCGAAACAGGTAAGAAACAGATAATTTGTGGAGCATATAATCACACATCATTTGAGTTCTATGTTTATATGTATACATGGCATCGAAAAAATGTATCTCGTTTAAAGAGAATGACATTAGCTGTTCTTCGTTTTCCCTAGACATTGACGAGTGCAGCCCAGACCCTTGTCAGAACGGAGGGGTGTGTCAGGACTTGGTGGCTGATTTCTCCTGCAGTTGTCCTGCTTCGTATGAGGGCAAAATATGCGAGACATATGGTAAGTTGTCTGATGGTCATTTCTTATAAGACAGATAACCAACCAATTCCCTTTGTCCTTAGGTTAGCTGGTCCTTACTGCAAATCATTACAAAAACAAATCATATGTATTTGCCTGTAACATTACTTTGTACTTTTATCCCACAGTAGACCCCTGTAGTAGCGGACCTTGTCAAAACGGTGGCGTGTGTTCTGCAAGCGGCGCTACATTTACCTGCTCATGTCAGCCAGGATGGAACGGCACCACGTGCGAAACAGGTAAGAAACAGATAATTTCTAGAGCATATAATCACACATCATTTGAGTTCTATGTTTATATGTATACATGGCATCGAAAAATGTATCTCGTTTAAAGAGAATGACATTTACTGTTCTTCGTTTTCCCTAGACATTGACGAGTGCAGCCCCAACCCTTGTCAGAACGGAGGGGTGTGTCAGGACCTGGTGGCTGACTTCTCCTGCAGTTGTCCTGCTCCGTATGAGGGCAAGATGTGCGAGATATATGGTAAGTTGTCTGATGGTCATTTCTTATAAGACAGCTAACCAACCAATTCCCTTTGTCCTTAGGTTAGCTGGTCCTTACTGAAAATCATTACAAAAACAAATCATATGTATTTGCCTGTAACATTACTTTGTACTTTTATCCCACAGTAGACCCCTGTAGTAGCGGACCTTGTCAAAACGGTGGCGTGTGTTCTGCAAGCGGCGCTACATTTACCTGCTCATGTCAGCCTGGATGGAACGGGGCCACGTGCGGAATGAGTAAGGAGTTAGTCCACTTGGACAAGTTGCATATTCTAGCTTGATAGTTTTGTGTTTCCTTGCTGAAGTTCTGTCGTACTTGGTGGAAACTGCAATGACATTTTTATTTTTCTTTCCTTAGATATTGATGAGTGCAGCCCCAACCCTTGTCAGAACGGAGGGGTGTGTCAGGACCTGGTGGCTGACTTTTCCTGCAGCTGCCCTGTACCATACGAAGGCAAGATTTGCGAGACATATGGTAAGTTGGTTGATACTTCTTTCTTATCTTCGTATCGCTGTGTACTGATGGCTAAGTTAACCAATTAACCCCTTCGTCCTTAGTTTAGCTGATCCTTTCTGCACAAAATCAAATCATATATTATTTTATTTGCCTGTAACATTACTTTATACTTTTATCCCACAGTGGACCCCTGTAGCAGCGGACCCTGTGAAAACGGAGGCGTGTGTTCTGCAAGCGGTGCTACATTTACCTGCTCATGTCAGCCTGGATGGAACGGGGCCACGTGCGGAATGAGTAAGGAGTCAATCTGGAAAAGTTACACATTCTAGCTTGATAGTATGATGTTCCTCTTCAATTGGATGGTTCTTGGGTCATACTTGGTGGAAACCTGTGACACAATTTTCAAGAGGAGTATGTTTTCTTCCCCTAGACATTGACGAGTGCAGCCCTGACCCTTGTCAGAACGGAGGGGTGTGTCAGGACCTGGTGGCTGACTTCTCTTGCAGTTGTCCTGCACCATATGAGGGCAAGATGTGTGAGATATATGGTGAGTTCTAAGTATCAGTAAAGCTGATACCAATCGGTGCTTGTCTACTAGATGACTCCTTACTTATTTATTACCTTTCATTACCACTGGTCTTGCCAATCTTGTATTTTGTACTGTCCACGCCATAACATTTCTGATATTCCCCAGTGGACCCCTGTGGCAGTGCACCTTGTCAACATGCAGGCTTGTGTTTTGCGAGTGGCGATAAATTCACTTGTTCATGTCAGCCTGGT
Organism: Branchiostoma floridae; assembly: GCF_000003815.2. NCBI lineage: Eukaryota > Metazoa > Chordata > Leptocardii > Amphioxiformes > Branchiostomatidae > Branchiostoma > Branchiostoma floridae. The sequence continues at coordinate 25,635,613 of NC_049980.1, read as the reverse complement.
TGGAACGGCACCACGTGTGAAATGAGTAAGTAACGCACTACGACATTGGCATCTAACTAGATCATTCCCTTGAAGAAAAATATTAAAACTACTTTTCTGGTGTTTACTGTGAAACAGTTATATTATTTGTGTAAAGAAACCGTTTTTAAGTGCTGAACATCTTTTCCATAGACATTGATGAGTGCAGCCCAGACCCTTGTCAGAACGGAGGGGTGTGTCAGGACCTGGTGGCTGACTTCTCTTGCAGTTGTCCTGCTCAGTACGAGGGCAAGATGTGTGAAATCTATGGTAAGTCCTACACTACTGCAAAGCACAAAGGATATTTAACTAAATGTTGATAAAAGCTCATTGAAAGCACTATTGCTATTGATAAAGCGCTTGTCCATGGGCAACACCTCTCGTAAAACACTTCCTCGCACACTCCCTTCCATTGTCATGGCTATCTCACACTTGCCACTTCATGGTCCATGCTACATGTACAATAAGATCTCTAACAGTATATAACATCCATTCCTCAGTGGACCCTTGTGACAGTGACCCTTGTCAGCACGGAGGCGTGTGTTCTGCAAGCGGAGCTACATTTACCTGCTCATGTCAGCCTGGATGGAACGGCACCACGTGCGGGATAAGTAAGTAGTGGACCAGTGCAATCTGACATGCGTTGAAATTGTTTCATACATGAACTTGCACAGATCCTGACATGATGATCTAAGTTTCCTAGACTGTCACATGGGCATGTAGTATAGACATCAGCTGCACATCTTTTCTTTCTTGTACTCGAAACATTTTGTTGTCTTCGATCCTCTCTCATTTAGACATTGACGACTGCAGCCCTGACCCTTGTCAGAACGGAGGGGTGTGTGAGGATCTTGTCGCTGACTTCTTCTGCAACTGTCCCTCTCCATACGAGGGCAAGATGTGTGAGATATATGGTGAGTTTTCTGATCTTCATTGCGTTAGCAGTAAGCTATGGTGGATCTATGGCTTACGGCTAGCTGCTTGTCCAACAACCGAGCTCTTGCAGTTGCGCCAAAAAAACGGTTACTCAAGCAACTGGGTATGGTTTCCAAAACCATATCCAACTAGTTGCTAGAGTATCCTCTTTCTGGATCATCTAATTACCTGGATGTCTAACCTTCATCGACGAGCTTGTGTTGTTCTGTAGAGTCACATCTTACCGATTCCCATACTATGTGGACTTGTCTCACTCTCACTTGGTAAGTACAGGATTCTATAATCGTATAATGTCTATGTTGCATCTCTAACATAACTTTCGTTCATTTTCTGATCAGTGGACCCTTGTGGAAGCAAGCCTTGCCAAAACGGAGGCGTGTGTTCTGCAAACGGCGACAAGTTTACCTGCTCGTGTCAGCCTGGGTGGGACGGCACCATGTGCGAAATAAGTAAGTTACGAGTGCGGTCGACGAATGACGTGTGATAGGAATGCGACAAATAAAATTACGTAAAACACTACCACACTTCATTTAAAAGTATAATTCAAAACGTTCTGTAAGTTATGTTCATGGTATACACAGGTATACCGTTTTATGTGAACGTGTGTGTGTTTCCCTAGGTCTTGATGACTGCAGCCCCAACCCTTGTCAAAACGGAGGGGTGTGTCAGGATCTTGTCGACGACTTCTCTTGCGATTGCCCTGTTCCATATGAAGGCAAGATGTGCGAAACATACGGTACGTTCTTTCTTCTTAATCTATTGTTGGATCACGCTCAGGTATATAAACATAGTTTGCTGTGAAACAAAAAGATCGATACCCTTGCCATTGATATCACCACCGGTTATGCGATATGAAGACCTTTGAATATGTAGGATATCCAAGAATACGGATGGAAAATATTTAGTTTTGTCTAAGCATGTATATATTAGTTTTGCACTGAACAACTACATGTGTTAGTTTGCCTACACTCATTCCCAACGCCTGGGTTTTGGCTAAGTCCTTACGAAATTCATTCCTACATCACATACAGTTCCTACGACTCCGCCCTATGTGCCCACCACCACCGTCACAGACGTACCGACCACCGCCGCAGTCACAGACGTGCCCACTATAGCTACCGCCACAGTTACAGACGTGCCCACCACCCCGATCACAGACGGGGCTGTGGTGCCCTTCAATCCTGACCAGGAGTGTGGAGAACAGATGTTCTTCATGTTGGCAGGGAACTGCCAAAGCTACTACTACGTCTGCTCGCTGGGGTACGACTCCCCGATCCTTATGTACTGTCCACCCGGCCTCATCTTCAACAAGGACCTTCTCGTGTGCGACTGGCCGTACAATGTTGCTTACTGCTAGAAGACCTGGCGTAAAACATATTAAGAATTACTTTGTCATTCTAAAACAGCCACGTACGCAAAAACGTTGTGTTTGTTCCTCTATGCTGGCCCCGATGTAACCAAAACATCGAGTGCCTTGTAACATATATTTATCCTTAGTACTAAATAAATCCATATCATAAACATACACTTGTCTTCATTTTGTTCTATTTAGTCGCTGCATCCTATATGTATCTGCACTTACGTAGCCGGTATAACCGACCTACAGCGTAACACCTACACTAGTAACACACTAGTTTTCTTATGGATACATTTGGTCTTGTAGCCAGACCCTGCAAAGCTATTCTAGCTATGAAATTAACCTTTCGTTCCCGAAAACTGCCCGACCGGGCCCCGGTTTGGAACCCTCACTAAAGAAGGGTATATGCAAATCTTCACGTGCCTTTTGTTGAAATAAATCATTTGTTTCAACGTTTTAATCTCACAAATCTGCAAGAATAGTGTCGCGTTACGTCAATGTTTAAACAAATACCACCATAACGGCTTACAAAGTCCAAGGTTATCATCATCATACGTGCATACACGTTCACACAGCACCACGATTTCTGAGATATGTTAATGCTTCCGTCATGCTGAATAAAATGTTTGGAAAATGCCAAAGGTTACCAGGTAGATAACCAATATGAAAGCAATACCGTTCAACACGTCCGTCTGAGACCATCCTGTTTATACAGTGCGCTGTACTAGACTTTCACAAGCTGACATTCATAGAGGGTTGAATAGTGTGCCCCTGCTGAACAGTTGATGATTTATGCAATAAAGATGAGTTGACAACAATAAGCATATTTAATTCCATCCAAACTGTGACAGATATCATTAGAGTATTTAGTAAAGCACAGTAGAAGTCAAGTCAAATCTCTTCATGGGTTACTGGCAAGACCCCTATTTTGACGATGAACTCGCTCAAGGTACATAGTCATAGTCCCCCTGTTTAAACACTGACGTAACGCGTGTGTGAAACTGTGTGAAAAATTCGATGACACAAAAGCTGCTCACAAAGTGCAGTTTTGACGTGGCGACGATGAAGCTCCTCATCATCCTCCTGCCCCTGGTGACTTGGGTGTCCTGTACCCCGCCGCTGTCTGAGGCGAAGGGTAATGGCGACCTCCCGGCTGTGGACCGCGCAGACCTCACCGACATGCAGGCAAGGGTTGCAATGGCGGTACCATATGGTAGGTGCAGACAAGACAATGGAGAAAATTATCAAAAACTGATGCCGTGTCTACTTCGTACTCTTCTACGAAGTTCTGTGCAAAGTAGGACGAGTTAGCCTGTCCACTGGGTAAAACTATAAACAGTGTGTTTCCTCAAGAATAAAGAGACTCTTTTTCACAACCGTTGCTTTATTTACAAACTATTCACGAGTGTCTTTCCTCCTCATTGCCTCTGCCAAGGAGACATGATATGTCCTTGGTGCAAACGGTTTGTTGGCTGATGTCTAATCTAAATTAAGTACGGAATTGATGGGTGTGTGCTGTCTGTAAACTCAGGCCGTCCATACTTTGCTTGTTGTCAAATAACTTTAGTCAGAAATTATTTTTTTGCCATTTTCTAACCAAGCCCCCACCGGTTCACCGACTGCTGACCCATGTCTGAGCAATCCTTGCCTAAACGGAGGGACGTGCCTGACTCAACAAGACACCTACTCCTGTCTGTGCGCACCTGGCTGGGCGGGAACCAACTGTGATGCAGGTACCAAAACAAGCCTTGGAAGCGTTTTAGAAAAACATGATCACTGTAAAAGTGGCACATTTCATAAACAAAGAGCGCTCTAGATAAGATGCCTATGTTCACTACTGACTTTCTGATTTTGAACAGCATAAAATTATATCTGGAGCGTTACCATCAATCGCAAATGCATCATAGTGGCCGTTTCTACTCAAATAGATGAATAGGGTAACGTTTAAGATAAAACTTTTAAATCGGCATCATAATCGTGGGTATTGGCGTCTAAGGTTGTGTTTGTGCTCTTCTTCTTTTCAAAGTTCTGACCACCCCCGACAACAGAGGCACTCAGTTCATGCTAGGTTTCCTTTACAACAGCGGTGGTGGATCACAACTTGAGCTCTTCATCACCAGCGCGAGTGCAGACCCTGCCTCTGTCACAATCACAGCTCCATATGCCAGCTACACACGGCAGCTGACGGTCACGGACGCAGCAGTGGAGGTTGTGACCCTACCACGGTCCCTCGTCTTGACTGGCAGTGAAAAGGCAAGAAAAGGCATTCTTGTTACTGCCGACAAGGAGATCATTGTGTACGGCGTCAACAAGAAGCGGGCAACAACTGATGGCTTTCTTGGTCTCCCTATAGATGTCATGGGTACTGAGTACGTAGTTGCTTCCTATGAGTACTTTCAGCCTTCTGAGTTTGGAGTTTTTGGCATTGAAGATGGTACCGTGGTCGATATCACACTTAAAGAGTCTGCACAATGTAACGGGGTGACGTACTCTAGCGGAAGGGTAGTGCGTGTGGTTATAAATAGATTTGATGCCATGCAGTGCCAAGGGAGGTCCAGCTCAGACCTAACTGGAACGAGAATCGTGTCAGATAAGCCCATTTCCCTCATGTCTGGAATGAAATGTGTGCAGGTTCCCAATGGGGTACCAGCTTGTGATCATATCGTAGAGCATATCCCTCCCGTCAACACCTGGGGACAACGCTTTGTAACAGTTCCTCTTGCACTACGCCGTGCAGGGGACATTTTCCGCATCGTGTCGGCTTCAGATGGCACCACTGTAGATGTCACAGGACATGCTCCCAGACTGCTTAATTCGGGTGAAATGTGGGAGCTAGATGTCCCCTCTGACACCTACCAGGCGATTACGTCCTCCCAACCCGTTATGGTCCTACAGTACTGCAAAAGCCAGGATGCAGATGGGATGGAGACTGATCCATTCATGATGTACATCCCGCCTATAGAGCAGTTCGCCGCTGACTATACTTTCGCTACCGTCGATGCCGTAGGCTCATCATACACCAACTATGTAAACATTGTCATAAAAACCTCCGAAACGGCTGGCCTAACCTACGATGGAAACCGCCTGCCTTCCTCATTGACATGGACTGTGATTCCTGGTACCGATCTGTCGGCGACGCAACTACACATTGCTACCAACGGTACCCACAAGATCAAGCACGACTCAGCTATTGTCACATTCTCTTTATTCTACTACGGATTCTCCAGTTATGACTCCGTTGGCTTCCCCGGTGGCCTGCGTTTGGCGAAGCTCTCTGGTGAGTGTCAGATGACCGAGACCGCGTATGGTGACGGTGTGGACAACGACTGTGACAAGCTCGTGGATGAGGAGCTACTCAATGGAATGTAAGACACCTGCTTTAACCTTTCCCCTTTTCTTAGATTCTTTAAGGACGATGACATGTTTATCCTTACCATTGTAGACATAGACAACATTACGTTATAGTCTTGGCTTTCATGGGTATCTTTAAATCTCATGTAAGTGTAAGTACTTGTTAAATCAAGCAAAATAAAATGGTAGTGATGCATAGCAACCACCCTGGCTTCGATCCTACAGAGATGACGACGGCGACGGTCTGATAGACGAAGACGTCGCCGCGGTCGCCCACGACATCGATGAGTGTGCGCTGGGAATTGCCATCTGTGATGACAATGCCACCTGCGTCAATACTCACGGCTCCTACAAGTGCGTGTGTGATCCTGGGTTCACCGGCGATGGCAAAGTCTGCTGGAGTAAGTACACGTCTTTTACACACAGATATAAATGTCATAACACAGCAGAGGCTTTATTTATGAGTGTTGAACAGATTCTGCCTTGTCGAATCTGGATCATCTTCATGCTTCTATAACATCCACTGTACTTAACAGCTAGAAGCACGTGCACCGTGTTTGGCGTCACGCATTACAACACCTTCGACGGCCTCGCCCATGACTTCAGCGGCCAGTGCCCCACCACCCTGAGCAGCAGCTGCCGCGCCAGCGGGAACCTGCCGTACTTCCATGTGATAACCAACAGCGACCCGCGCGGAGACCCCACAACCAGCTACGTCTCGGAAGTGACCGTGGAAGTCTACAACCGCACCATCGTCATACAGCAAGACAAGACCGTCTATGTAGGCAGGCTTTGCTTGTTACACCTTTCTGTTGCTGACATTGCTCTCTTGCAAATAGATTTGTAACTTACTTCAAACTTGTTCCTTGCTCTAATAGAGCTCATTACATCTGTGCATAGATTGAGTAAGCAAACGTGATACAGTAAGCAAACATAAGTGCATTCTTAAATAGCAAAATCTACATGTTTCTCTAACGATGTTTCCCCTCTTTGCAGATCAACCAAATCATCACCACCCTTCCCGCCCAGCCTCTCGATGACCTCACCATCAAGTTTGGCGGCCAATATGTCGTCATAGAAACGACCTTTGGCCTCAAAGTGCAGTACGACGGCTCCCACCGTGTGGAGGTGACCGTCCCCGAAACCTACCAGGACGCGCTGTGCGGTCTGTGTGGGAACTACAACGGCAACGACGCCGATGAGTTCATCACCCCTGATGGGTCACTGGCGGCGGACGTCATGCAGTTTGGCAACAGCTGGTTGGTGGATGGACACGGAGAAGTGTAAGTACATATACTAACAAGTCACAACCATAGGTTAACCCTACACTACAGTGTTGCAACAGGATTTCTAATCTTAGCTACTGTGTCGAAATGTACAAGGGCATTCCGTCATCTTTGAGTCACATAATGTAACGTTATGACTGTCGTGCCTCTAGTTATTCTACTTTAAGACCATTTGCCTTTGTGTTATGCTTAAGGTTGTTTACCTTTGCTTCCTGAGTGAGAAATTTAGTTATCAATGGCTGGTGCAAGATATTATGCCAGTAACAATAATTTCGGGGCATCTTGTCTCCATCCGACAGGTGCGTAGCGAACCCCCCACCTCCCAACCGGTGTGACGCCGCTCTGCAGCAGACAGTGACTGGGCTGTGCGGGATGCTGACCGACGGTGCCCACGCCTTCGCTGCATGTTACTCTACTCTGAACCCTGAGGTGGGGCCATATTTTTCTTTTCTGAGCTATAAACTCAAACGACTGACGCAAACAAGCGTCATAAGATTCTCATAAATGTCGGGCAGTAACACATAGTCTGCACTGTTCAAGAACATACGTATACACAAGCCTGGGAGAGTGCCTCTTTATTCTTGACAATTCTTTCAGAATTGAAATGAAAGATCATGGTAACATGCCAAAAAGATCAGAATGATCACACTATCTACTGCAAAAGGTGCAATGTTTATTTCGCCATGTTCTGCAGGGAACGTACCAGACCTGTGTGTACGACATGTGTGCCCTGAACGGCGACGAGACTTCCCTCTGCAACAACCTCCAGGCCTACGCCGACGCCTGCGCTGAAGCTGGCATCAACGTGGGGTCGTGGAGAAACACGTCCTTCTGCCGTGAGTTTCCGTCGTATTTACCGGTGGGGAAATGAATCTGAAAATCTACAGTTTACCTAGCCTGCTCCTGTCATGTGTGGACACGTCAAGGGAGATCCAGAGTTAACGGTTCCATAAAAATGGTGGCATCTAATGGAGCAAATATGGTGTATTGGTACACTATTCTGGGGTCTGTGCCATGATTAATGTCTGGTGAAGCATCATAACAGAACTGCGGCACACCTTCACGTGATCCATCTATTCAATCGACAGCCGGTGTACGACTGTTGAATCCCCTGTTTTCATTCACTATGTGCATCTGTAGAATGCATATGTCATAATGCTGCATTTATTCCCTTGCAGCCCTGTCCTGCCCAGCGAGCAGCCACTATGACCCGTGCTCTAGCGCCTGTCCCGCCACCTGTACGGACGTGTCCGCGCCGCTCTACTGCAACACGACGTGTGTGGAGGGGTGCGAGTGTGACGCCGGGTACGTCCTGAGCGGGGACCAGTGCGTCCTCCGGGAGCAGTGCGGCTGCACCAGGGATGGATTGTACTACGCTGTAAGTGCTGTACGTTGTACGCACGTTAGTGGTGGAGTGTTTTCGTCATAGTCTGTTGATCATAACGTGTCCTTTAAAGGTTTTCGAGGGTTGGCCAATTTTTTTTATATTCAATGTCCTATCGGGCAAGCACATAAAAAAATTACTTGCTCAAACCAACTTTTTACTTGCCAAAAATTCAAATGTCACTTTTACATGCATTTTCCAGCAATGGAATTTACCTAATTCAAAATCAAAAAGTATATCAAAATCTCACTCAATGGAAAAATCTTACTTGCCTGATCGGGCAAGTGGGGTAGGTCATGCACTTGTCCGATCAGAACTTTTACTTGCCCTGGACAATAGGACTGGTGGACTTGTCCACCCCTGTTTTCCTTCTTTGGTGCTATGAAAATTAGTCACAATATTGCATCACATCATAACATCGCCCTGCAGGTCGGTCAGACGTGGGGGGAGGGCTGTGACCGGACCTGTGAGTGCGTCAGCAAGAACAACATCCAGTGCACCGGGGGTGGCTGTGACGTCAACGCCACCTGTGCTATACAGAATGGTGTCCAAGGCTGCTACTGCAACCCAGGGTACTGGGGAAACGGCTCTTACTGCGGAGGTGAGATAGATCATGGAGATATATGTACATCAATGACTATAAATATGCGCATTTATTAATCGGTTGAGCCTTGTTACATCTAAAGTTCTGTTAAAAAAATTACACGACTTTTGTCTCCTTGACACCAGAATTGTGCGACATCAATCCTTGCAAAAACGGTGCAACCTGCATCAACGATGACAAAGGAGGACACATCTGCGTGTGCGCATCTGGGTGGAGCGGTGACGCGTGTGATGAAGGTAACATGTATATGTCTAGCTGTTCCTTATCATGTGATTTCAATATCGTACCGTTTCGCTTTATGTTGTGGGTGATATTAGCTGCCATTTCAGACCTGTCGTTGATGGCAAATGAGACCATGACGTAGTATACTATGTGAAGTAGTTTACTGATTGATATACTTTAGACCTGTCTCCACCTGACCCGGCGGGGCCGTCCTCCACCGCTGTCCCCGTCATCATCGGCTCGTACATCTCCGGCATGATGTGCGACGGCTGGACCTTCTTCCTCGTGGAGAACGACTGCAGCAGCATCTACTACGTCTGCTCCCCGGGGCACGACGCGCCTATCCTCTTCAACTGTCCGGCTAACCTCGTCTTCAACAAAGACCTCGGGGTGTGCGACTGGCCGGACCACGTGCCCTACTGCTCATGTCAGTCTGGACTGGCTGGCGCCTCTTGCCAAATAAGTAAGAAACTTGTCACGATTAGAGACGGACGATAGGTAAAATAAAACGATAAACAACTTCAACTAATTCATTGCGTTCATGGTAAACATTTCGGTGTATACAGACGTTTTCGCATGTCTTTCAGGTAGCCTCTTTACAGGTGGTGACAATCATTGACATTTATTCAACTCTATTATCTGTTTTGTTGTTCCTGTAGATCTTGATGACTGCAGTCCTAACCCTTGTCAGAACGGAGGGTTATGTCAGGACCTGGTTGGCGACTTCGTCTGCCATTGCCTGCCTTCATACCAGGGCAAGACGTGTGAGATATTTGGTAGGTTCTGTGTTGTTTATCATCTAACAGAAGAAGATTAGAGATTAACTATGATGACAACAGCAGCTAAGTGTTTGCCTCATTCTATTCCTCATTTTCCGATAAAACTGCTCCCCACCTTATTCTCCATCGTCCAGTCTAACATGTGGTCCTTACGCACAACCTCCATTACTATTACATCTTTTGCCTCTAACGTTAACATTGATGCCCCCGCCCCTTCCTCAGTGGACCCCTGTAACAGTGGACCTTGCCAACACGGAGGCGTGTGTTCTGTGAGCGGCAATAAAGTTACATGCTCGTGTCAGCCTGGATGGAACGGCAACTTTTGTGAAATGAGTAAGTCATAGACATACAAATTATGTTCCCTCGGTCAGATCTAGTTTTTCAAAGAAAAATTTTCAGAAAGAAACAGCAATTTAGCTGTGTCTGTGGTAAACTATCTTTTCGCACTTGCGGTCACTTGCTGCATCAACTTTCACCTTTTCGGCTTGTGAGAGGAATCTTTTATGAATATCTCGTTTCTCTAGACATTGATGAGTGCAGCCCAGACCCTTGTCAGAACGGAGGAGTGTGTCAGGACCTGGTGGCTGACTTCTCTTGCAGCTGCCCTGCTCCATACGAGGGCAAGATGTGTGAGATATATGGTAAGTTCTATTCTGGTTGTTAACAGGCAAAGAGTGCGGTTCATACCTTTATCAAAATCACAAGAGAGACTGCTGATGTTCGTCCCCAAATTTTCCCGCCGTCTTCTTTTGATAAAACTGTTTCTTGCATTCTATTCTCCGTCCTCGATGTTGCATGGAATTTTTACGACGTAGTGCCATGTCCAACTATTTCGTAAATCGCACTTTTGATATTATTCTTATATCGGCCTTAGTGAGCCCTTGCGGCAGCGGACCTTGTCAAAACGGAGGCGTGTGTTCTGCCAGTGGAGCTACATTTACCTGCTCATGTCAGCCAGGATGGAACGGTACCACGTGCGGAATGAGTAAGGATCTTTTGCATGGCTACACATTCGATTTTATGAGAGGAATCTGTTCTTGATGACTGCACGTAACTGCTAATCAGAGTCGTATGATAATTCTAAGCATCAATAGTCTTGTAAGAGGAATTTTTGATATGCCCCTCCCTTAGACATTGACGAGTGCAGCCCCAACCCTTGTCAGAACGGAGGGGTGTGTCAGGACCTGGTGGCTGACTTCTCCTGCAGTTGTCCTGCTCCATACGAGGGCAAGATGTGTGAGATATATGGTAAGTTGACTGCTGCTCTAGTTGGGAAATTGAGGGCCTTACGTTTTTATCTAGCTGTTACATAAGAATTGACTCAAGCCATTTTTTTCATAAAACTGTTATATCTTTTGCGAGTAACGTTAGTGAAATATCCAATCTAATATATCGCACCTATAACATTGTTCTCCTTCTCTTCCATAGTGGATCCATGTGGCAGCGGACCTTGTCAAAACGGAGGCGTGTGTTCTGCAAGCGGTGCTACATTTACCTGTTCATGTCAGCCTGGATGGAACGGGGCCACCTGCGGAATAAGTATGGACCTTTCTCATTTCACTGGGCAATGATTTGTACGAGGAAGCTGTTCCATTGTATTCTTTTCGTAGATCTTGACGAATGCAACACTGTTATTTTAACCCATAATTACCCAGCTATTTGTATTGCATTATCACTCACTACATCAATAGTCTTGTAAGACGAGTGGTTTTTGCAATGTTTTCTTTCCGCAGACATTGACGAGTGCAACCCGAATCCTTGTCAGAACGGAGGGCTGTGTCAGGACCTGGTGGCTGACTTCTCTTGCAGCTGTCCTGCACCATATGAGGGCAAGATGTGCGAGACATATGGTGAGTTATCTAGTGCTTATAAGTTGGAAAATCAGGCGTTACATAAGAGCTACTAAAGTGACTAAGGCCGTTTCCCCAAGATCTTTGAATAACATTTCTCTTCCCTTGCCCCTCTCCTTGGTACTACATAATCATTTTGCGAGTAACGTTGGTGAAATACCCAACGGTCCAACCATCTGATATATAGCACCTCAACATGATTCTCATTCCACAGTGAGCCCCTGTAACAGCGGACCTTGTCAAAACGGAGGCGTGTGTTCTGCAAGCGGCGCTACATTTACCTGCTCATGTCAGCCTGGCTGGAACGGGGCCACTTGCGGAACAAGTAAGGAACTTGCTCTATGACCTTGGAATTTGTTTTCGCCAGGTAATTCATATATCATTTGTATAGCTTTATACTGGCTACACATCTAGACCGAGTTGGCAAAAGAGAACTGTTACTGTTTCGTAGATCTTGACGAGTGCAGCCCCAACCCTTGTCAGAACGGAGGGGTGTGTCAGGACCTGGTGGCTGACTTCTCTTGCAGTTGTCCGCCTCTATACGAGGGCAAGACGTGCGAGATATATGGTGAGTAGACTGCTGCTCGCTTTTGTCACCTTTATCAGAGGCCTTACTTCTCCCTAGTTAGCTATAGGCTATATGTCAAGTTCTTCGATTGACACATAATGCAAACAATCCCTGTGCCACCTACAGTCTCCACGCCTCCGCCATACGTACCCACCACCGCTCCCGTCATCCATATAAAAGGATAACCATTACATGTATAGAACAGTTACCAATGTTTTGATTTCTTCTTATCATATCTATATGTACTTATTCATCGTGCCTTTCATTGGTCCAACAATTTCTCTTCCTCTCTCATCCTAATTCAGGATTTGGGTAAAGCTATTTCATTGATCCATACTGAACTAACTCAATTCCTGTGCCACACACAGTCTCCACACCTCCGCCATTCGTACCCACCACCGCTCCCGTCATCACCGAGGGGGCTGTTGTGCCGTTCAGTCCGGGGTTGACCTGCAACGGGCTCAACTTCTTCCTGCTGGATTCCGACTGCAGCAACATCTACTACGTCTGCTCCCCGGGGCACGACGCCCCCATCCTCATGCACTGTCCGGCCACTCTGGTCTTCAACAAGGACATCCGAGTGTGCGACAACCCGCTAGCCGTTGTCTACTGCTAGAAGATGACGGGTTACCCTCTTATTCTACATTGTATGCTAAAACAATCACAGTCCTGATAAGCAAAGTGTTACTATAACTTGACACTTTTGTTTGATCATTTGTCTGTGTAACCAAAAACATCCATTGGGATATGTAGTGCAACATGCCTTTGGTGCTGAATAAAGGAAATCATGGTCAGACAATCGAGTCGTTGTCTTTTCTTTTAAGTTTCTTAGCTGATATGAAAAGCCCAATATCTGTTCTTACTTAACAGCTAGATTCTAGGTGTAACCTAAAAAACGTATACCAGTATACCCTTTGATAAAGGGACTCTTTAAGTATCCTTCAGAGAATCGGAGTACATGAATTTTGTACATTTGTCAATCTTGCCCTTCAACATATATTGCTTACATTATGTCTCAACAAGTACATCCTAATGGCTAATTAGCCTTCAGTGTCGCCAGCCCCGTGTATAAACATTACATCGCAACGAGGTATCTGAGACTGACATTGTGCCATTCCGGATTACAAAGTCCAAGGTCATCACCATACGTGCATGCACGTTCACACCGCACGACGGTTTCTGCGATAAGCTCAATGCTTCCGTCATGCTGAATGAAATGTTTGGTAAATGCCAAAGGTTACCACTACCAGGTAAATAACCAATATGAAGGCATAACCGTTCAACACGTCCGTCAGACCATCCTGTTTGTACAATGCTTAACAACCTGAAATTTATAGAGGGATCTATAGTGTGCTTCTACTGCACAGTTGAGTTTTTTTGTTATATAGATTAGTTTACTACAATTGCACCATATTCCATTCATTCACACGTGCGACAAATATCATTCGTCACAATATTTAGCAAAACACTATAGTAGTAAAGTCAAATTTCTTAATATATGTAATACCCCCATTTGGCCAATGAACTCGTTCAAGGTACATAATCATAGTTTCCTTGTTTAAACACTGACGTAACGGAACGCGGTGTGAAAAATTTGAGGACACAAAAGCTGCTCGCTAAGTGCAGTTTTGACGTGGTGACGATGCTGCTCCTCATCATCCTCCTGTCCCTGGTGACTTGGGTGTCATGTGCACCGCCGCTGGCTGAACCGAACAGTGATGGCGACTCCCCGGCTCCGGACAGCACAGCCTTCAGCGACATGAGGGCAAGGGATGCAATACTGCCGCTAGCATATGGTAGGTGAATACGGGATAATGAGGTTGTAAACTTTTCGAGCCAGAAAAAAAATTGTGTTCACGACAAACATTACTCCGAATGTATGGCAAAACAAAAAGATCTGGCCTGGAAATGAATGTTGTGTAAAACTAACAGTATCTTGACTCCTGCCGAAGAGGAATGGCGTTACGGATCCCAGAAAATTGTCCACGCTTTAGCACGTAGATAGCACGTAGTTGCACGTACAACGGGTTGTGCCCTTAAAGGGGGGTTCACACGTGTGTATATTTTCAAGCCATATGAGTTCCGTATTGACATTGGCTCATTTCTTCCGCGGCCGTACTCACAATACGCACCTCATACGCATCTGAATCGTTTTGTGAAAGTTTCAAGTACGCAGGCATACGAAAATATACGCCCACTACGCCCTGTATGTCCGGAATACGCTCAGCATATGTAACTCATACGCAGCTATTAGCGGCACGGGAAATGATGTTGCGCACTTCATATGCAAATCATACGCACCTTATGCGGAATGTACATGCTGAAGTCGTTATTTATACGCCAGATGGGCGTGACGTATAACTTAATCTATTACGATAAATTCCACATGTTGGGCGTGCGGCTGCGTATTCACAGAATTTCGTACGGCCCTCATAAGCAGTTGTAAATATACGCAGGTGTGAATCCAGCTTAAAGCTTAAGTAGCACGGCGTGTACTGCAACACCGAAGATGTGGAGAATTGTCTTTGCTGCGACAACGCTTCTTGTAGGAGCGGGCGGTAGGTCCTGTCCGACAGTCCACCCTCCGTCTGGTAATTACAAACTGTACTTGTATTCTTGATGTTAAAAGATAACCCTAGACTTATCTCTAAGAAGATGTATGGAGTGTATAGGTCTCTTGGAGACCATAGTGAGTGTTGCTTGAACGCATGTGAACAATATTACATTTGGTTATTCGTGATAATTTTACGCTCACAAGCTGTTGGTCTTGAGCTCCATGTCATAAAAAGGTCTTAAAAACAAAGTGCTTCGTTTATATATATTTTCATATGTATTTCAGAATGTTCCAACTGGACGCGCTGGATTAACCGTGACCATCCTAGCGGCAATGGGGACTTTGAAGACCTTCCAACAATTCACGCTTGGTATCCCGGACGGGTACCCTGCTCAGTCCCGTCGGCTGTCCAAGCCCGTACCGTGGGGACTCACATCGATGCTTCCCAGACAGGACAAGTCTTCAGGGACTATAGGCCGGAAGTCGGCTTAGCGTGTTGGAACTCAGACCAGAGTGACGGGGCATGCCTGGACTATGAAGTCCGCTTCTGCTGCGATCCAATCCCTAATCCAGGTATATTCTATATTGCATTGTCTATATCTGTCATGCTTCTATTATTCATTTTCTCTTTCCCTGCAAATCTTTACTGAAATGCACTGTTTCTACTCTATTTCCAGGGTCCAGTATTCTTTTTTCCGACGTTCCGACCGAACGCCTAAGGAAAATGACATGTTATATTTCCATTTCTCACATATGAAAAAAGTCATTGCGACGTTTGTTATCGTTAAAGCTAAGGGCACAACCCGCCGTTTTTTTTTTTTGTCTGTACGTTTTTTTGCGAGGCCGCGTCCGCACGTTTTTCTGAGACATTGGAGAAGGAATGGCAAGAGCAGGGAGGGAGTACGTCTCAACGAGCGCCACTCGCACGGTTGCGCAAGGTGTAAGTATGTGGTCTGCACGCAACGCCTGGCCGTGAGCGGATGCGTGCATCGTTCGTTGCGCAAGTGGTGAGTTGTACGTGCTTACAGTGTACGACCTCTGTGCGATATATATACAGAATATATATATTCTCCTCCAGATCCGACGGGGCCGTCCTCCACCGCCGTCCCCGTCATCATCGGCTCGTACATCTCCGGCATGATGTGCGACGGCTGGACCTTCTTCCTCGTGGAGAACGATTGCAGCAGCATCTACTACGTCTGCTCCCCGGGGCACGACGCGCCCATCCTCTTCCACTGTCCGGCTAACCTCGTCTTCAACAAGGACCTCGGGGTGTGCGACTGGCCGGACCGCGTGCCCTACTGCTCATGTCATGGACTGGCCGGCGCCTCTTGTCAAATAAGTAAGTTGCTGGCCACGATTAGAGACGGACGTTAGGTAAAATGAAAAAAAAAACAGCTTCAACAAATTCATCGCGTTCATTGTAAAAATTTCTGCGTAACTATGCAGATTATGTTGCAGGGCTTTTGTTTCATCATATCTTTCCAGCTAGCCTCTTTACAGGTGGTGACAATCGTTGACATTTATTCTACCTCTATTATATATCTGTTTTGTTGTTCCTGTAGATCTTGATGACTGCAGTCCTAACCCTTGTCAGAACGGAGGGTTATGCCAGGACCTGGGTGCTGCCATTGCCTGCCTTCATACCAGGGCAAGACGTGTGAGATATTTGGTAGGTTCTGTGTTGTTTATCATCTAGCAGAAGAAGATTAGAGATATACTATAATGACAACAGCAACTAAGTGTTTGCCTCATTCTATTCCTCATTTTCCGATAAAACTGCCCCCCACTTTATTTTCCATCGCCCAGTCTAATAGCTAACATGTGGTCCTTACGCACAACCTGATTACATCTTTTGCCTCTAACGTTAACATTGATGCCCCTGCCTCTTCCTCAGTGGACCCCTGTAACAGTGAACCATGTCAACACGGAGGCGTGTGTTCTGTGAGCGGCAATAAAGTTACATGCTCGTGTCAACCTGGATGGAACGGCAACTTTTGTGAAATGAGTAAGTCATAGACTTACAAATAATGTTCCCTCGGTCAGATCTAGCCTTTCGAAGAAACCTTTTCCTCGCAATTCAGCTGTGTCTGTGGTAAAGTATCTTTCTGAACAATAAACTTTCAGTACGAGCAGGGCGTGTCCCTCCTATCGCCACAGAGCTATCAAAGTCACCGAACTTTTCACTTTTCCCTGCCGCTATGAAGCGACTTCTGATCATATGATATAAGCTCGCACATGTATTTTGAGACGTCCCTCCGCTGACGTGTACGCTATAGATAGGCACGCACTCCATCAATGTTTACCTTTCGGATTGTGATTGGAATGTGTTATGAATTTATCGTTTCCCTAGACATAGACGAGTGCAGCCCAGACCCTTGTCAGAACGGAGGGGTGTGTCAGGACCTGTTGGCTGACTTCTCTTGCAGTTGTCCTGCTCCATACGAAGGCAAGATGTGCGAGATATATGGTAAGTTCTATTATGGTTCTGAGCAGGCAAAGAGTGCGGTTCATATCTTTATCAAAATCACAAGAGAGCCTACTGATATTTGTCCCCAAATTTTCCCGCCGTCTCCTTTTGATGAAACTGTTTCTTGCATTCTTTTCCCGTCCTCGATGTTGCATGGAATTTTTACGACGTAATGCCATGTCCAACTATTTGGTAAATCGCACTTTTAATAATATTCTTATATCGGCCTTAGTGAACCCTTGCGGAAGCGGACCTTGTCAAAACGGAGGCGTGTGTTCTGCAAGCGGCGCTACATTTACCTGCTCATGTCAGCCTGGGTGGAACGGAACCGCTTGCGAAATGAGTAAGGATCTTTGGCATGACTAATTACACATTCGATTTTGTGAGAGGAATCTGTTCTTGATGACTGCACATAACTGCTAAGTAGATAATAATTCTAAGCATCAATAGTCTTGTAATAGGAATGTGATTTATAATATGCCCCTCCCTTAGACATTGACGAGTGCAGTCCCAACCCTTGTCAGAACGGAGGAGTGTGTCAGGACCTGGTGGCTGACTTCTCTTGCAGTTGTCCTGCTCCATACGAGGGCAAGATGTGTGAGACATACGGTGAGTTCTATGCTTCTCTAGTTGGAAAATTGAGGGCCTTACGTTATTATTTATCTGTTACATAAGAATTGACTCAAGCCATATCTCCGAGATCTTTTTATAAAACTGGTACATCTTTTTGCGAGTAACGTTAGTGAAATATCCAACGGTCCAAACGTCTAATATATCGCACCTATGAGATTATTCTCCTTCCACAGTGGATCCATGTGGCAGCGGACCTTGTCAAAACGGAGGCGTGTGTTCTGCAAGCGGCGCTGCTTTTACCTGCTCGTGTCAGCCTGGATGGAACGGGGCCACTTGCGGAATGAGTAAGGACCTTTCTTATTTCACTGGGCAATGATTACGCAGTCTATTTTGAACGAGAAAGCTGTTCCATTGTATTCTTTTGTGCATTATCACTCACCACATCAATAGTCTTGTAAGAGGAATAGTTGTTGTAATGTTTTCTTTCATAAGACATTGACGAGTGCAGTCCCAACCCTTGTCAGAACGGAGGGGTGTGTCAGGACCTGGTGGCTGACTTCTCCTGCAGTTGTCCTGCTTCATACGAGGGCAAGATGTGCGAGACATATGGTGAGTTAGCTAGTGCTTATCAGTTGGAAAATCAGGCGTTACATAAGAGCTATTTAAGTGACTTAGGCCATTTCCCCAACATCTTTGGATAACATTTCTCTTCCCGTGCCCCTCTCCTTGGTGCTTCATAATTAATTTGCGAGTAACGTTGTTGAAATACCCAACGGTCCAACCATCCGATATATCGCACCTCAACATGATTCTCATTCCACAGTGAGCCCCTGTAACAGCGGACCTTGTCAAAACGGAGGCGTGTGTTCTGCAAGCGGCGCTACATTTACCTGCTCATGTCAGCCTGGATGGAACGGGGCCACTTGCGGAACAAGTAAGGAACTTGCTCTATGACCTTGGAATTTGTTTTCGCCAGGTAATTCATATATCATTTGTATAGCTTTATACTGGCTACACATCTAGACCGAGTTGGTAAAAGAGAACTGTTACTGTTTCGTAGATCTTGACGAGTGCAGTCCCAACCCTTGTCAGAACGGAGGGGTGTGTCAGGACCTGGTGGCTGACTTCTCTTGCAGTTGTCCGCCTCTATACGAGGGCAAGACGTGCGAGATATATGGTGAGTAGACTGCTGCTCGCTTTTGTCACCTTTATCAGAGGCCTTACTTCTCCCTAGTTAGGCTATAGGTCAAGTTCTTTAATAGATTGACACATAATGCAAACAATCCCTGTGCCACACACAGTCTCCACACCTCCGCCGTACATACCCACCACCGCTCCCGTCATCACCGAGGGGGCTGTTGTGCCGTTCAGTCCGGGGTTGACCTGCAACGGGCTCAACTTCTTCCTGCTGGATTCCGACTGCAGCAACATCTACTACGTCTGCTCCCCGGGGCACGACGCGCCCATCCTCATGCACTGCCCGGCCACTCTGGTCTTCAACAAGGACATCCGAGTGTGCGACAACCCGCTAGCCGTTGTCTACTGCTAGAATATGACGGGTTACCCTCTAAACCATGCCAATAACCATTGTGCTACATTAACTATACACTTTTGTTTGACCATCTGTCTCTGCTGGTCATCGTGTAAGAAAAGCATCGATTGGAATATGTAGTGCATAATGCATTTGGTGCTGAATAAAGGGGTATCATTCATGGTCAGACGCTCTTTGTCTTTTGTTTTGTTTTCTTTGCTGATATCAACAGCCCAATACTATATGTTGTTGCTTAACAGCTAGATTTTAGGTATAACATTCAAAAACGTATACCAACATCCCCATTAAGAATGAGACTCATTAACTATCCTTCAGAGAATCGGGGTACATGAATTTTGTACATGTCACTCTTCCCCTTCAACATATATTGCTCGTATTATATCTCAACAAGCTCCATCCTATAAAATGGCTAACTAGCCCCGTGTATAAACATTACATCGCATCGCGCTGAGTATGCTCAATACGTTCATACTGGGATGTTTAACAGATGTTACCGTGTGGAGGCCTTTTCTGATTGCAGTCAGACGGGTCAGTCGGAAGTCCCTTTATTTGTTTAATGACTACTGGACTTGTGTATACTCGTATCTGCATATATAACGTTAAACGCTGACGTTGCACCGTGATAGCAATTGACGACACCAAAGCTGTTCACAAAGCGCAGTTTTGACGTGACCACGATGAAGTTTCTCATCCTCCTGTCCCTGGTGACTTGGGTGTCCTGTACCCCGCTGGTGTCTGAACCTAAGAGTCATGGCGTATTACCGGTTGTGGACCGCGCAGCAACGCCCATACCGACCACCGCACCACAGGGTAGGTGAAAACGGGATAACGGGGGAGCATACTTTTCTAACTCACAAGAAAACTGGAGCTCCTGGTCACATGTCTTTGTCTGTAATAGCCTTGGGCCGATTCAGTAGGGTTATCCTGGCCATTTTTGCTTTAATTTCGCATCATCAACAGCTTTCTGGCATTGTGCCGTTCCGATGATTCGTGCAGTTCTTGTCAGAATGGAGGGACCTGTCTGGACAAAGTGGACGAGTTTGTCTGCATGCATCAGCAAAGAAACGTGCATTCTTTCTTTTCCATATGCATGTAAAACTGTTACATTGGTGCCGAAAACAGTCATTGCATGAAGATGTATTATTTCAAACATATGTCACCATGCAGAAATGTAGCAAATATACGTAGCAAAACTTACATTACATGCTATCCCATGGTGACAGACATGTTATGTTTTCAGGCACGTCTACCGCGGTGCCGTCTACAACCGATGTCCCCGTCATCATTGGCGCCTTCATCGCCGGCATGAAATGCGATGGCTGGACCTTCTTCCTCGTGGAGAACGACTGTAGCAGCATCTACTACGTCTGCTCGCCGGGACAGGACGCGCCTATCCACATGCACTGCCCCGCTAACCTCGTCTTTAATAAGGACCTCGGAGTGTGCGACTGGCCGGACCTCGTGCCCTACTGCTCATGTCAATCTGGACTGGCCGGCGCCTCTTGCCAGATAGGTAAGAAACGGAACAACTAATTGTTGTGTAGAGACAACCCCCCAATGCAATCCCTCTGTATTGACGATAAAGCTCTCTGTCAATTTGACATTTGCAAAACCCTTCAGAACCCCTTGCGAATTCAGGTCTACTGATGACGTTATGAATTAGAGTGAAGCCATGCTTTCTCATTTATGGAGACAACGGCTACAAACATGTATGTGTTTTTGATTCTGCAGATCTTGATGACTGCAGTCCCAACCCTTGTCAGAACGGAGGGTTATGCCAGGACCTGGGTGGTGACTTCGTCTGCCATTGCCTACCTTCATACCAGGGCAAGACGTGTGAGGCATATGGTAAGTTCTGCGTAGTTTGCCGTCTAGCAGATGTAGGTCAAAGATAACACAATGCTTGTCCATTGCTCCATTGTTCAGCCTTACTTGTGCATGTTCATGTAGAAACGTTGATTTTACATCTTTTATATTCCACCTATGGCATTATTCCACAGTGGACCCCTGTGGCACCAGACCTTGTCAAAACGGAGGCGTGTGTTCTGCAAGCGGGGCTACATTTACCTGCTCATGTCAGCCTGGATGGAACGGGGCCACGTGCGAAATGGGTAAGTATCTTACTATACATCTACATAGTGGTTGAATAGCCTCTTGGGGGCTCTATGATGTGACGGTCATTTTTTGCCTGGTATGTCTCATTCTTGGTACTGTCTAAACAACTTTTTAGTCAGTAAAATGTTCCAAGAAGCTTTTACGTTTCTCTTTCCATAGATCTTGATGAGTGCAGCCCCAACCCTTGTCAGAACGGAGGGGTGTGTCAGGACCTGGTGGCTGACTTCTCTTGCAGCTGTCCTGCTCCATACGAGGGAAAGATGTGTGAGACATATGGTGAGTTTTCTTTTGTTAAAAAGAGACATATCGTGAATTTATAGTGTTGTGAAATGGACTTAAACACCATAATTAGATAGATTGTCATTTGGAGGTAGATCTTATCAAGACCAAACGTGCAACTGTGATCTAATATCTAATATTGTGAATACCTTAAACTATAAAAGGATAACCATTACATGTATAGAACAGTTACCAATGTTTTGATTTCTTCTTATCATATCTATATGTACTTATTCATCGTGCCTTTCATTGGTCCAACAATTTCTCTTCCTCTCTCATCCTAATTCAGGATTTGGGTAAAGCTATTTCATTGATCCATACTGAACTAACTCAATTCCTGTGCCACACACAGTCTCCACACCTCCGCCATTCGTACCCACCACCGCTCCCGTCATCACCGAGGGGGCTGTTGTGCCGTTCAGTCCGGGTTTGATGTGCAACGAACTGAACTTCTTCCTCCTAGAGAACGACTGCAGCAGCATCTACTACGTCTGCTCCCCGGGGCACGACGCGCCCATCCTCATGCACTGCCCGGCCACCCTGGTCTTCAACAAGGATTTGCGAGTGTGCGACAACCCTCTAGCCGTTGTCTACTGCTAGAAGATAACAGGTTGCTCTCTAGATCCATTATATTATACCAACACCAATGCCATTGGTTGGCATGTGCAAAACAAAATGTTCAGGGCTAAATAAATGGATATCGTTGACAGACTATCGTTATCTTTTATTATTTTGTATAAGAATCAGTCTTACAAAGAAAGGGTCTCTTTAACTATCCTTCATGGAATTGGAGGTTTTGTCAATTTAACATTTTCAACTTTTACTATTAGCTTCTTTGTCAAAGTATACGACTCAACAAGTTTCATCCTGTGGCTTATTACTGGTCCTAATGTCGTCGACCTCCACGTAGAAACATTAAATCACATGTACGATATCTGAGATATGCTCAACACACTCATATGCTGGGATGTTCAACAGATGTTACCGTGTGGAGACCTTATCTGTTGATAGCAGTCAGACAGGTCAGTCGGAAGTCGCCCTATTTGTTCATTGACCAGGCTTTTGTATGCTGACATTCTCTATAAGGTTGTATCTATACATAACGTTATCAAGACAGGCGCGCGAAATAGAGATGTACATATGCGTACGTCGTTCCCCCTTTTGGACTAAATAGGTTTATATGGTAAGTTAGGGGACAAATCAGGTTGTGTTTAAACATCATCTTCCCTTGCACTTCACTGTTCTCGACAATGCCCTTTCCCATGCACTTACCACGTTTCAACTATGACGGGAGCTATACCTGTCCTTGGTGCTGAATAGAACATCAATACGTTTGTTTCTCTAAGATTTCCATATCATTTCGATGATATATTCATTTCGATGAGCTTATACCATGGGATGAATTTGGTTTGTGCAGGCACAGATTCAGTTTGTTAGCAGTCTTATAAGGTCAGTCACTTGGACCAGACAGCTGTTACCATGGGCACTGGTAAAGTAGCAATACGCTGGGGCGTTTGATTCTATAGTGTAACAAGTGGCAGGACAAAGATTAAGGGGGCAGGCACCATGTTGATATAAATGTGTTTGAGAAAGAATAAACAGAGCAGTTTTTCTGGCTAGACCATGAGGACGTTAACATCATGCATTTACTGAGAAAGGTAACATTTGCTTTACAAGTGTTCAGGGCCACACCTAACTTCTTCTGTTCTTCCGATAATGTCCATTCCATGAACAGTACCCAATTTTTTACCTGAGTAAAGTCGTGTAAAGTGCCTTTCCCAAGGGCACAAGATCGGTGACAAGGCAGCCGGATTTGAACTCAAGACCTCTCGGCAAACACACTGTCACTGCCGCTTTGCCACGCAATCCCAAATTAATTTGCTAAACTTAATTTGCAAAGTCACAAGCTAGCTTGTTCTGACTACTCATGCAAGCTTGTCTTCAATCATCAAAACAAACACTAAAATGCTTGTATCTTCAATGTACTACTCACCCTTGGTCATTGTCATCTTGTTTTATTGTTACCTCGTCATTTTCAAATACATTGCATATTACAAATCAGGTAACATTGATGTTCTTATTTAAAACATCTGTAGAAAATTCTATTTGACAGTGTATCAAAAAAAAGTTACTATCAGCAGCCACTTGCATTGCAGTAGTCCCAATAATGAGATCCATTCCATGAACAGTAAACACAACTGTGTTACATAATAGCATGAAAGTGAGTAATATTTTGTACTCATTCATTGTACATGTTCCAATTGTTGTGCCCCAATAATGTTTTTCTATATTATGGCTTCCAAGCACTTTTACCCCTTGCTGACGTCACACATGCCAGAAGGTCATGTGTCTTCAGCAATGCAATTGGGTTCCTAGTTACCCTGGATGACAACCTGGAAACTGTTAGAATTTGAGTCCAGTTTCTCTGTTGGGAAATAGTTGAACTCTTAGTACAACTGAAGTTCATACAGTACTACAATTTATGTAGGAGTACAGCTTTTAAATATTTTTTTTAATTTAATTTTTGATGTATAAAACATTTCTTACATAAAACTAAGTTTCAAGTCGACCAGACTGTTTACTGCATAACAATATATAGACTGAATTATGTACATTCTCTCCCACTATATCATCATTTTAACATTATGTATATACAGTTAGTGGCAATATTCATCCTCTGAAAGTTCTATGTAGACAGGTAGACTGAATAGAACTCGGACCAGATGAGAGGAAACAGAATCCCACAGGCCTTGTACAGAATGGCGACAAAGTTGTACACGGCACGGTGGACGGCCCACCACGGCTGGGACTTGAAGGCAAAGTACCCAGCATACATTGCAACAGCAAAGAAGTGACCAATCAGGAGGGTGGGTCTGGGGGTCAATCTGTCAAAAAAACAGGAGAATACTGTAGTTAGGAATAGGATATATTGCAATCAAAGTCTTGTAATGATGCCATCAGTAAGTGCTCTCTACCAGGATATTTCATGTAGGATATGTAGCCGGCATCCAATTTATTCTGAATTGTTGGCCTTGCTACAAGGCACCAGTGAATGAACAGTATAGCTCTGTCACAGTACAGTGTTATTTGAATCCAAGGAGAAGCAATTCCTAGTCCTCTTCAAAATGTTGGCTTTTTCTTACTGGATGCCATCTGATATACTTTTCATCAAGGTAACCGACTCAGAAATGTCACAGCTAAAACATTTTAGAAGCACTGGCTGCTTTATCTGACTGTGATTTCTGCATGCAACAAGGAGGGAAAGAGAAACAGGTAACTCACACAGACAGCAGTCCTATTGGTCCAGACTGAGCAGTTCCGCCCAGGTTAAAGTAGCTGAAACATGCCTGCTTCATCTGCTTCAAATGTTCTGTGAGTAGAAAGAGATGAAGATTATCACTCTACAGATTTAGTCTTAAGGATAGATATACATGTATGCAGCATAGGGGTAAGAAAGGACTGCTCTTCCAAAGGAAATGTTGCTTCTTTTGCCAAAAGTCACACTTCTTTTGCTTTCGTTCATATTCAGTGAGTCTTAAGCTTTATCTAAAAGTACATTTAAGCAATTATACTGCCAACAATACACAACAATAACTACATCTTGAGTTGTTAGGATCGGATATTGCAGGTAGACATTAAAACACACGTACAACTCCAATATTACCTGCACTAATTTGCATATGCAGATGGTATTTCAAGCCCTTAATTTATCTATCACTCATTACAAGCACTCTTACCATCTTGAGCAGCAAACAGCTGATACAGCGCCATTGCCAGCACATTCACCACAAAGGAGTGGGACTGCTTCCTGCCCCAGTGGAAGTCCTTCAGTGCCTGAGACACAGCCGTGGCGTTGCTGAGGTCAGGGATCTGCTGGATCAGGGAGCGCCAGATGAGGACATCGTTCAGGGCCACACTCATGCCGCCCCCCGTCAGGGGATGTCTCATGTTGTACGCATCACCCAGCAGGAGGACACCTGGGGGGAAAATTCACAAACTCAGCTATCAATCAGGACAACATATTAAAGCTGATTCATCCAAGAGTCATCGTCATCAGTCACTGGGTTCTGCATCTAAAAGTGACCAAGACTAAACTATCATCAACATCCCAGGTGAACATCTAGCTAGGATAGAGGATTTTCATTCCTTTCACCTGTTTCAAAAGTATCTTATTGCAGGGTGATTTTATAACAAAATTACAGTGCAGTTACTTGATACAATCTCACTCACCGGGCTTCTGAACTGGGGCTGGCGGAAGGAAGCTATTGGGCATGCTCCGTATCCTGTCATTCTGCAGCGCGTCTGTGAAGGGCTCTTTCAGGTGATCTGGAAAGGAAATTTTCAAAAATAGAAATATATAGAAAATAAAATGAAACTGAAGACATGATGTTTCAACTACCATTGTTTAATTTTTTGCAGTTTTCAAACGTCTGTTATGGTAGTCTGAGAAGAGAAACAAAATTTGCCTACATAGCAATAGCAAAAACCAAATAACTCTATGAAAGTTGAATTGACCAGAGCACTTGAGCATTATACAACAGTTACAATACCTGGTAGCTGTGGTAGAATCTTGGTGCTCAGGTAGTGTTTCATGTCTCTTGGCATGTCTCCCTGTATGTCCACCAGAACCCTGTAAGGATTGGGAACACATTTTCATAAATATTAAAAAATATTTCCTTATCTGTCAACAAAGAATAGAAATGCTCATAATCATATTAGTACCATTTCTACAGATAGGTCTAGCTTACAGTTGCAGATCTTATATCAAACAATGTTCAACCCTTCATACCTGGTGTCATGAGAAGCAATCTGGTAGACCAGCAGAGGGCTGGGGTCCGCTAGGACGACTTCTGCATGGTGCTTCTCAAACTGAGGACAGTTGATCATGATGGTCCCCACAAAGTGAGAGGTGGTGTTCACCTTGGACTTCACCAGGGTCTTACGGAACCGGGAGAAGCAGCCGTCTGCTACAACCGTGAGGGGAGCTCGTATCTCCTGGGGAGGGGATGGGAAAAAGTTGTGCTCATTAATGATGGAAGCGTTCATGAATAAGGGAGTTATATCTTACATATAAATATATACAAAAGTGCCTGAGCAATATAATACAATAACCAAGTGGGTACAGTGTCTGGTTTCCATTTAGGGCCACTGAAGTCTCCTTCTGCATTGGCCCTGTGTTGTTCAAGGGCTACAAAAACAGATAGAGAACACCCTTAGCAGACTACTGACTACAATGTACAAAGTGAATAATCCACCACCATGTGTACCTTACCTTGACAGTGTCTGTCTGCTTGTCCTTGTACACCACACCCACAATGCGTCCCTCTTCCTCCAACAGTTTTGTCACTGTTCCCTCCAGCATGCTCACACTAACAAAGAAACAAAGATCTTTAACACCACACGTTTTTCCATCTCATGCCTACAAAATGCAAGTATTTATCTATGATTGATTGCAATAATTTTTTAAAGTAAAACTAGGAGGGGGGGGGCAATACTGTCTAAACCTAACTTGTGTAGATATGCCTTGACTTGAGGTACAGAGCAGTAATGCCAGGAAACGTTGATTCATCAACAGAATAAATCAAACTGCAGAACAACTTGTATATAACTTTAATCAGAAATCGTCCAATGGTTCACGGTTCCCACCTTGCTTGTTTCTGTGCTTCCCTGCGGAGTCCCATGATGAACCTGCCATGGTGGAAGGACCGTCCCTCCATCACAGCGCAGCTCTCGTCCTTGGGGTAGGTCAGCTTCACATTTTTGCCAGAGTCAAGGTCGTGGACCACATAGCCTTGAACATGATGGGCATCGATGCCTTCTACTGCACCTGTTACAGCAATGTACACAAACCATGTTACATAAGCGAATGAGGTAGTTCAGTTACTTTGAACAAAAATGCTTGATTTCCTTGAAGTTCTATGACTTGCAACACTTTTTTCACCTTTCATTTGCAATTGTTTTGCCATTTGTGTCACAACCCCCTCCTCCAACCCTCCTGATTTGTACAAGTGAGCAACCAATCTACTGTCAATTGCTATGCAAATTACAACATCCTTACCTCCCAGACCCAGAGCCCTGAGAGCTTGCAGCCCGCCTGGCTGTAGGAGCTCTCCCACAATCCTGTCGGGTTGCCGCAGGTCGCGCTCAATCACAACTACCCTCCTCCGGTCCTGTCCCAGCGCAGCTGCCATCGCTGATCCCAGGATTCCTGCACCGACCACCAGAACTTCTGGGTCTTCTGGGATTTCTCTCTGGGTAGCACTTCCATTGGCGACGACTGGTCTCTGCATTCATGGAACAAGAGACAGTAATGAATAAATAAACCAGGGCTATACCTGCTGCAGATGTGGCATGTGCTACATTAGTACAAAAACATAATGTTAAACAGACAAAAGTACAGTTTCTGAAATGTGCTCCACATTAGCTTTTTTTGCCAACACTCAATCGTTTACTATTTCTCCCTTTTTTCTTCTTCATAACTATCATTACAAATTTATCGAATGTGTACAGTTCTCTTCTGCATCTAAATCATCTGGTACTCATCAAACAACCTGGAGGTACAAACAATACCCCACCTCTCCCTTACATAAGCTAGCTTTTTAGGTCAGCTATCGAATCACGTACAGACCACGTGTACCGTAGATGGGGACTTTGTTTGCAAACCCATCACGTCACCACCCCAGCATGTCAATAAAATGTATTTACTTTGTGGTTGTTCATGTGTTGGTCAGGTGGAATTTGGACAAGCCTCTAATGATATGATAAACCCCTTTCATTTTGCATGCTCAGCATTAAAGAACTCACCAGGATAAGACAGGCTGCAAAGATTTAGCAAACCAATGATAACATTACATATCAAAACCTTCAGTTTCACTTGCTGTGATTATGTTTCTGACAATCCCCTTGCAAAACCTTTAGGCTTCAGTATGACAAAAAATATTGTTACCTACTTTTAATATAGAAATTCCTGTCTCAGTCAGCCTCACTTTACAGCCAGTCTCACTAAGGCCTGGGAGCGCAAATGATACCCTCTTCTGTCAAAGAGGGGGATGTACAGTACTGTCAAAACATAAGTCATAACTCGACTAGCCTGCACTTTCAAGTACAGCAGTTAGGTGGCGCTGATGTGTATGCTTTGGCACAATTCCATTTAACTGTCATACTATTAAACTATTAGAGTAAAGTAGAGTATACAACCTGTTTATAGTGCGGTACAATATCTATATTACGTCAGTTTGAATGTATCAACAACTCCTTCGGTTGATTACTCAATCAATCGATAAAGCGTTCCGCCGATACTATTGGACGGTAAAAAGAACACTGTATCAACGTCATGCTTGGATGTATTAAACAAAGACGCGAACAAGTAAGCCTGCATAAAGATCTAAAGTAGGAGGTGTAGTTACCTGCCTTGAATAGAGAGTATGAAATTATTACCTTAGATTTTGTGGCAGTTTTCTGTCCATGATAGTGGTAATATATCAGGAGCTCCACCACCAAGTAAGCTGCTACCGCCAACTTGAACTCTTTCCCGGTGTATTGGTACAGGTCTTCTCCATGTTTAGCCATGAAGAGGAACAGGGCAATAAGTCTGCGGATACAACATTCGAAAACCATTAGGAAAAATCAGTTATTCTAAGGAAAAGCTCCTTGGTCATTCTCATTTTGTCATGTCTATTTTAAAAGAGTAAAAAAAAAACCTACACTTTTAACATAATGTAACGTAAACATGACCCTGCGGTAACCTAGAAAATGAAGAGCACGTCAAACGCATTGCTGCAGTCTTACTGCACTTCTTTGGTAACGTTACTTACCTAAATTCTACTAAAACTGTCTTGAGTTGTATGAAATCTGACATACTCTACTAGAGCTTCGATAACCACAATAAAGAGAAGGGGCAACGTTAAAGACAAGGGGTTATTATATAAAACTAGGTCATTCTTACCGGCTCGCTTCCCGATAAAAAATTATCCCGGCCACTACTATCCCCGTGACCCAACCTCTGCTTGGAGAATAATTTTGCCCTAGGTTGGCTCACGTATCATTCTCGTGTCCTCCTTTTGGTGAATTACAACAGAAATTGTCTCATATAACAGGTAAAAGGGTTTTTTAAACTTACCTAAGCGCTCCTGGGGGCAAAGACATTTTTCCACGCTGATTGACACTCGTGATCCCACAAACTCAGCCTGTCGACGACAGCGATGGCTCCTCCTATGCTTTGACTCTCACCTTCTCTTGAAGAGAAATCCAAAGATACCGAGTCTGCCTTAACAAAATCTGGGAATGAGCTACTCTGGGTTCTGTGATATCTTCAAGTACGTAATCTTGGTATCCAGAGCAGTCCTTCTGTGTCTTGCATCAGTGACAAAAGACGGACGTTCTTCCATCGCCTGATAGCCGGGCGTGGACCAATGGGAGCTCGGCACACATGGTCTGATGGGTGGACACGGACCAATGGGAGCGCGGCGCTCATGGCGCGCGGTCGCACCATGTGGATCTGCCAATCAAAGCGGAGAGGACGACATTTGAAACCTTTAGCGCGGAAATGGCGTAGTCTCCCAAGCAGGCTCCTCTGAAGGTACATTCTGTGACTTTTTTTGCCGTTTAATTGCTTCCGTATAAACGCCGATCACTCTTGTCGCAGATAACAGCGATAAAAAGACGGAGCGTGATCAGCACAACGGCAAACCATTGATTTACCCTAGACCAGCGCAGCCCGCCATGGGCTTTGTTAAGCGCACCCTCCGAGGTTGCGTTAGTTACTAAGGACATGAACACTGAATACGTAACGTAGTCAGACATTCAGGGAGGGACAATCCTAGCACATCATTTCGAAAACAGGTCCGGACTTCAGTTAGCTGATAAATTGAAGACTGTTGATCTATTGAAAGAAACCACGAAACGGACGTTTTGCAAAATAGTACAACGCTAGTTCACCTTTATTCGCGGGAAAACCTATATCCGCTCCTTTTGAAAACAAGATGTTCAGTGATATCAAGTCGACGGACGGTGGTTAGAAATTAAAATATTGCAGTTTGAAACCACCGTCTGTCGCGACTTGATTATCGCTGAATACCCTGGTTTTTTTTAGAGTTACCCGGGGTCTCGGATAAAGGTGAACTGGCGTTAAACTGAATCACAAGATCTCACAACGGAGAGATGCCGGGTTCCTTCTTTTTTACCCGTAAGGCCCGATTTGAATCTCTTGGTTAAAAAAAGAAAGGCACAGCATACGTATAACGTGACGAAGTTGATAGTATTATGCGTATGAACCAAATTCTATGACATATTTCCCTATCTTTTGCGCATTCACATAAGCCTCCCACTCAATTCTATTTGAGCTCAATACCATCATTCCCGAGATATTGCGGAAGGGGATCCGATGAATGCAGTAACATCGCTGAGGTTTATTTACTAGTACACATGTATACCGTTGACCTGGATTATGTCTGGCTCTTGATTAATGTCCATGCGCATAATAAAAACGCCTTGAAAGCTAGATGGCCAAAGCCGATGATGTGTGTAATACCATATGGTATTACGTCACTTGAAAACTGGTCAGGTCACATGATTCTCAATTGGTCAAAGCATCTAAGCTAAACAGCCAGGTCTTCAATCTGATATATTGGTGAAAGTTGTGCGCTTGAATAAATACCGTGTGTCTGTAATTACTAAACCATCATCATCATGATCCGGGCGTGCTGGTTGCACGGATAAACCATACATCTCCACATACTGCAAATGTGCAAGGGTGGTTTGACCAAGGAGCTTTTATCAGAAAAGCTCCTTGGTTTGACGGAGGTTTTACTTGTACTTTGAGATTTCGAAATCTTGTTGGTGTTGTTATTGTTATTGTTGTTGTTGTTCCCCAGGCTGTGTTGGCCGGGATGTAAAGCCGTAATTGGTTATCACCAAGCAGTTGATAGGGGAGGCTAAATATCGTTTAGTTTTCCTATACAGGAAAGGGTAGCTTGTTTGTTGCTTGAAATACGCCTCTTCCCTTATCAGTGCTTCTTGGAAGTTATCTAATTGGTACGAAAACAAGGATGGCCTCCAAGGTACCATTCACATGACCAGCAAACTAGCCCCTGGCTAACTCAGGTGGAAAACACAGATGAGTCTGCACATCTTCATTCAGTTCAGTTCAGTGAAAGGCAGAGGGCATAGGGTACTTGGATACTTTATATATAAAAGGAATATTTAAAGGTCATGACACAAATTAATGTAAGTCAAAGGGGCAGCAACCTGTTCGTATCAGTTCATCTGCCCTGTCCCCTAAATCCTGCTCTGGATATCGTTACCAGTTTACTAGTAATTTGTATGCACAGATCCCGTGGGACCGCCCAGAAAAACACTAATCATCACCGGTCTATCCCGGGCGAAACCAATGTAATCAACAATCAGGGGTGTTAGTCTATATAACAGTTATTTGCAGCTTATTCTGATAGAATGTTGTTCCTCCACGCAAATCCCAAAAAGGAGCATAGATGTCGCTTGCAAACTTCATACAAAACATCCTCTATGCTTCAACAAATTCGTGGACAAAATAAAGCATATTGTACTTTACCGCCATATGGAATATACTAACCAAAACGTAACTGACACATTTTGCCAGTTCACTATGCCCCTTGGTGCTCCAGGTTGTTGCCGACATGTCGACTTCAGTAACGATAGTCGGTGGTATGAAACTGGTCCAAAAGATGACTGACAGTAAGGTAAGACCTGTGGAACCTCTGACTAACTTTTGTCATTTCAACTCGGGTTCGTTTTTCTTTGGCTCAATAATTTATTAACCACCCGGCCCGGTGAGCAAACGTTGGCCGGTTTCTCAAACTGGGGCACATTTTGAAGATCTTAGAACGTTAATAGATCGTTCTTGTGCAGTTACTATGATGTACAGCAAATAAGCCACAATAGTATAACCATGTATCGCCGATCCCCTAGTACTATTCTTTTGTTTTCTAAAGCTACATTTAAAAGGTAATTACCAAGCAGATGTAGCTTTTCCGCAGTTCCTAATCGTCAAGTAGATCTACCGGTGGCAACACATGTATACTCGATAGGTTGCTGGAAAGAGAGCCCAACTGGCCAAAGGGACTGGTAATATGCCCTACTGAATTGGCACTGGCCTGTGAATACCGCATGCTACCTAGGCCTTTTACAGCGGCATATGGAGTCTGGTAAAGATCTACTTGGTCATTACTATATTATAAAATCTGTGACCTAGAGAGGTAGTTTTTATTCCCACTATAGTATGACGTGTTCCTGGGTTCCCGGGTGGCCTTTGATAAACTGCACCTTTTTCTGTATGCCTATTGAAAAGCTATTATTCATTAGGCCACAATGACTATTTTATGGATTGCATCCTCTGGATAATCCCATATCATGTGATGCGATCCTCTAGATGGTTTCCGCTGGAAAACTCCAAAATGACGCGAAAAAAATGCATGTTGAAATCTATTTAGGCGTTGTAGTTCGATCCATGAATGTACGAACAATCTTTGCAAGTGGGGCACTGTTGTTGTTGGCTTTCCAGTGATACATAACATAATGGAATTAATAACAACAGAGATATGATCCACTGAAATCAATTTTCCCAACTTTTGAGACACGCTTGCGGATGTCATCCATGTGATTGATTGCGTACGATGAGTGCGTGAGGTTTGCTGTGTCACTGAAATACCAGATAGCTGTTTCCCATAACATGAGGGTAATCGCATCTCGTATATAGATGACTTACAAGCCTTTACTCGCCTTAAATCCTGATTGTCTGCGTCACAAACTAATCGGGTCTGCAGGATAAAATCTGACGCATTTGGAACTCGTGCTTAGTTTGTAATTACACTTATGATTTATGTATAAAGCAGCAGAGCCTACCATTACTTGAATTACTCACTATTTAAGTAACGTGCTTTGCGGAATACCTATGCTAATCATAGAGGAATCGCGATAAGTAACATATTCTATTAATCCTGTTGATTTTGTATAATTTCATACTAGCCAAAGAAGATCGGAGACCCGCTTGAAACCCGCTTAGAATGAATGCTCAAAATTAACCAAGGAACCGATTCAGAATTTTATTGTTAGGTGTGTCCGTTTGTAAATGAACTAGGATGCATGGTATATCTTTTATGATGCATGTTTTGTCATACAATTGCAGCTTTCATTAAAAGTCTTAGAAGCACATGTAGACCTCACTGCGTTCTCTCCCTGAATAGCTAGTTAGCCGCTCGGCCTATACTTAACAAAAGTAAAAAAGATTTGAAATGAAAACTCGGACAGACGGAGCGGAACTCCGATCCCAGATGCCAGGACAGATCCTGCCTGTATTCCCGCGATATCAGGATGGAAGGACATGGTCTTTCCGGCAGGGCTGCCATCGCCTAAGACATCCGTTTTTTTAAGCAATGTAACTTTTAACTTGTAACTCTGGAATGTCCCTTTTACTCAACTGCCGGTAGAAACCTCACACGTACAGTTGAGCTTCAGTTTGTAATACGTCGGTAACTGGAAGACCCCGGTTTAATCCTGGCTGCACCCGTCTTTCGGAAGGGATGTAAAATGGGGGTGACGTGTTCCAGGAGGTGCCGTCGAGCACATTAAAGACGCCATCCCTGTAATCCTTAATCCCTAATATACCCTGGTATTAAAACATCAAGGAAATTTGCAGCCCTACGTGCCACTAGGCTCCAAACGAAATAAAGGAACTAGCTATGATAAAGTATCACATACTGCCATAATCCATTTGAAAACTCAAACGTTGGCCGAGCAAGGTTAGGTTGCATCTATAAACCTGGCCTCAGTACTACATTAGTTGGACTTGATCTTGTTCCGCATCCACTGTGTTGCAGGTACAAACAGTTTCAGCGATGATGCCACATCACTCGAGAGACCTACGAGATGAAGAAATCAAGATGCAAGACAATTGTGTAGGGTACTTAAAGAATGTAAGGGATGAACCAGGAAGACCGTAGGCGGGTGGGGGTGAAAAGGTCTTTGCAACGGGAAACAGAAAAGAGACCGATGGTTAACTTTGAACTGATTTACTTCCGAACTGCCATATGCCACTAGAATATGTATATTATTTTCTCGGTCATCCTGCATCTTAAAATAAATAATACTCCCTCCTTCTCTATCATTCCTGGTCCAACCCTTTGTAATGTAAATTATTACATAGTCTGTGGTTGAGTAGTTGTTTAAGTGCCTCGCAACCTTTCGCCGCTGTGATAACAAAATTAAAATGAAGCAACTGCTCAAAAGAGAATTAGTTCCCAGTATTGATTGTGTTCATAGCAAAGTAACGTGGTTAACGTAGTGACGGGAGCGACTTTTATTTTGTGAAAGTACCGTACCGTCCTGCTTTGCCAAGAATGAATTAGAAGACTGCAGTTGCGAATCCGATGTTCCATGTCGGCTGAAGAGTTGACCTGCTTTCATATTCCCTTCCAGCAAACCCAGCGCTACCAGGAACGTCAAAGAATGGTGACCGGTAAGGAACGTCATCACTGGCGGATCTGAAGCTGTTGACAAGCCTGGTCTAGTGGATGGACAGTCATCACGGCCAAAGTCTGTTTGTGAGAAGAGGACAGATGGAACTCGACGATGTCTGAAAACCTCCTCTGCAGTGGTGTTGAACACTGTTTCCAGAAATAGGGACTTCGCGAATAGATCTATATAAATGTATTTGGACATTCCTGCTAACCAGCTAATCACCGTTTAGCAAGTTATTCGCCTTTCTGACCAGTTTGTAAGATGGTGGTTTGATATCTCAGTTCCGTCACTCGTTCGTATTCACTCATATGTTCTGTCACTCGCACTTGCTTATAATAAGAACCGGTACAGGAGTAAAAACAGGAGACATTGTTTGCGATCGATTCAGAGATGTAGCTTTATACTTTTTAGCTAGGTGCTTACAGAAAAGATGTTACATTATCATTTTATCTCATGGTGATGTATTATAGATAGGCATAGTAAACGCATGTAACATTAACATTATATGAACATATGGAAACTATATAAAACTGAAACTCTAATGAAATAGTCTCTGTCCTCATTTCCTTGCAAAATCTTTTTCAAGCTCAAGCTTGACAACATACACAAACAGGGATATCGGCCTAATTGAATATAAATATACAGTAGAAGTATAATCTATCGGCGAAAAATTAAAGACGGAAGGGTAACGGTACGTTTGCCACCATCGACCACGGACGGAAGATCTTCACACGTCACTAGTCGCCCTGGGAACGAGTGGATTTCGACAGTGATTCCTGCTATCTGATTGGCTCAGGCACGCGGCTCAGCAAAATGGCGGCAATTCTGTCAGACGACTTTTACACCTGACGTGCAAATATTTTTTTCAGCCTTGCGACAAAGAT
This sequence comes from Branchiostoma floridae, assembly GCF_000003815.2. Taxonomy (NCBI): domain Eukaryota; kingdom Metazoa; phylum Chordata; class Leptocardii; order Amphioxiformes; family Branchiostomatidae; genus Branchiostoma; species Branchiostoma floridae. The sequence continues at coordinate 25,599,340 of NC_049980.1, read as the reverse complement.
AGGGAATCTGGTAAGTAGGTTTGGAACTTTCAGAACTTCAAACCTTACGTAAACTACACGCGGGTTCTGCTGTTTGAAAAAGTACCAGTAGCGTTCTCAAGTTCAGATTGACCAAGGATCATCCATGCTTTGACCTCTTATGATATTGGTCGCCCCTTCTCATGTATTGTTAAATGTGGCAAGTCATCAAAACTCTTTCTGTAAAATTCATGTAGCGTTACAGATCCTTTGCAATTTGTATGAACACTTTGAATTATTTTTCTTGGATCAGTCCTAAATCGGCGGATCTTTACTCGTTATGTTAGGAATCTGCCTCCCTATAATATATGACCTTGGGTCCCTGTCCTACTAGAGGCACCTGCGGTCACCCGGTCTTTGTAGGAAACAGTCAAAAGGAAATGCAATGAGAGCCGTGAAAAGGGGGCAGAAATTAGGGTACTAGTTAACTTATTTTTTGCAACCGGAACGATTGTCATATCTTGTCTGTGTCGAGCAACTGAATTGTTCATATGCGTGATGATGACCAGTATGTTTGGTCTCACACAAGAAGCTGTGTGTTGCCTGAGACAGTACAAATAAAAGATGGCGTTAAATATCCAGCATGCGTGCTGTTTTACTGAAAGTTAATTTACATGCATACAGGAAGGCTAATTCAGTAATTGCTAGTGGTACTGACATAGGAAACATACATGTGGCAAGGGTAATGATTGATATTAATGTTGGCTATGTGAAGCAGACTGGTGAAATATTCCTCCACAAAAGCAAGTAGTTGAGATAGAACAATGTATTTCTGAACTTACTGGCAGAAATATGCACTTTGAATTATTGCCACAATGTTTATAGTCTATCTTTACATTGCCGTTATTTGCATTGTACCTTGATACAGGAAAAGACACATGCACCATCTTGAGTGACATTGGAAAATTGTTAGGTATCAGCCTAAGCCATGATCTCCCTTGGTTGGCTTTCTGAAGATGGCCAGGGTGGACAGCTGCACGCTGCTACAAGGAAGGGGAAGGTCCATGTTGTCAAGAAACTACTGAAGGAAGGTAAGGCATATCTGCATGTATGTGTTGACTGGAATTTCCTTGTTAACTGTTTTGTTTCTTTGTAGACAGAATGTCTGTTCCAGTGCTCCAATTTGATCCTATGTATTAGAGTCATATAAATATATATATATATCTTAGTTGCACCTTTTGATAAACAATGATGGATTGAATATGTCAATGTTGGATATACCACTATCAATACCATTTGTTTCCACAGGAACAAGGGTGGATTATCCCAACTCCAGGGACCAGACAGCACTCTTCTGTGCCTGTTACTTGGGTAAAGAGAAGACTGTGAAGCTCCTCCTGAAATATGGAGCAAATGCAAATGAGTAAGTTTTTATCTGTATAGTCAAGAAAGATAAAGTTACATTTAATAATCCACAAAAGATGGGGTATCAGATTGTACCAGACATCTATCACAACAGGATTTTCTAAAACTAACCATAAATATATGTTCAGTAATAATTTTGATTCATACTTCAAAAATGCTGTGAGATAGATGAGAAAGACTTCTGGGTTGGTCTGATGTTGTGTTTCCTCAGACGTTCAGACAATGGCAGCACTCCAGTCCACGCTGCTGCCTGGAGCTGCAAGACGGGCATTCTACTGAGACTGGTCAGGGCAGGGGGAAATATCAGGCTACATGATAATGAGGGAAGGACACCAAAGGTAGGGTGGACTTTTCACAACAGCTCATGTCACTTCAAGTATTGTCTATTGGCAGAGGACTTGCAGCAGATAGATGCCTTACAGTAGATGCTATAGATTCAACCTTGCCAGGTAATATGTAGAGGACTTGTAATTTCATGTATTCAATGTGTTTGTGTACTCCTTCAGGACTGGGCACTGGAGAGAGACAAGAAGAAGAATAAAAAGATGCTGATCCTGCTGGACCAGATGTACATGCATGCTGTAGCCCTCAGCAACGGGGAAGTCACAACAGGAGCATCTGGAGATAGTGTCATGGTAATGCAATCAGCAACATCAGTAGTTTGTCCATTTATGAATTTATAAAATAAAGTAGAATGTTATTTAGGTAATGTACACTACTTATCAAAATAGACGGAATTTTTATATCATAACTTTTACTTGATTCACAGGAGACTAGGTCATCCGCCAGCTCCCTGTTAGCACTGCATACCTCTATGCCAAGGGGAAAGAAAGGTGTGGAACTTCTTGGATATGGAAGGGTAGGTATCTATAAACTTTACATCTTTCATAGACTAAGTACTAGCTGTGATCTGTGTAATTTCTGTCAGTGTATTCAGCCTTAAACCCACTTCTCAGCCTATTAACCTGACATGATTTGTCATGCTAGTCGTTATCAAGAAAACAATGAATACAATAGATAGATATATGTACTGATGATACTGAGGAACTTTTAAGCTTCACCTTAAGTTGAAGAATGGAGATCAGACTAACCCTTTTGACTTAGACCCATCACTGTGTCTTAAGTTAATGTCTTCTAACTTTGGTGTTAGAGCTTCCTGACTTTATACAAATATAGATCTCTGAGTACACCTCTGTCTCTCTCTCCTGTGCTCTAGATGTACACTGGGAGTGGGAACAACCAGCCAGCAGGCTACATCTCCACCATCCCCATCATTCCTGAGACTCAGCTGTCCAAGGTTGAGGCGGGCTCATCAGCCTTTAAGTATGTGACTGGGGGATTCTTCACCATGCAAAAGTAAGAGCCTCAGGGGACATTTCAAGTGGCTGACATTGAATCACAGATATCTTTCAATTTAAAAGTCTTTTTTGCCTAACCTGTTTTTGTCTCAAGGATGTTGTCATGCTGTGTGGAACAGCAGCATTACTGATTCATCTTGTGTGGTGAAAGTATAGAATAATAGATGCAAGTACTTGACATGGTGCTATTGTTGTATTCTTAGATCAGGTAATGACTTGAGAGCTTTATTTTCCAGGATGAACTGGAACCATAGCAGGGTTACAGTAAAACAGTTGGAGCGGACAGAAGACAGAGCTAGACTGGATCTTTTGATGGATGAAGTAAATACTCTGGGGTAGGTAGAAACTGCTGATTTTCCAGGGTTTGACAAGCTTTCACTTGTCCTATTGGGCAAGCACATGAAAAATTTACTTGCCCGAAGCAATTTTTCACTTGCCCAAAATCCAAATGTCACTTTTATATTTTCACTGCCAGCCATAGAATTTCTATCACTGCCTTTATTTTTCTATGTTGATCATTGCTTGATGTCACAACTGTAAAAAGCAACAGGTATATCAAAATCTTACTTGCCCGATCGAACAAGTTGGGTTGGACATGTACTTGCCTGATCAGCACTTTCCCTTACCCTGAACAATGGGGCTAGTGGACTTGTCCAACCCTGTTTTCATGTCAATATTTTCTCTTATTCAATAGTTCTTAACTTCTACCACCTGAGAATCCACAGAGCGGTTGCAAATGACATGATTTGAAGCCAGAACTTTGGTATACGAAAATGGGATATGCCTGTCCTTGGTGCTGAACTCGATATCAGAGTGTTTTGATGATCACAGTTGTGTGTTTTTTTATATATTTGAGCATCCATAGAATAGAAATATGTTCATAGTTAGTATTGATAGTGTGCTAATGAACTATCTTATCTATTTTCATTGCTCTCTTTATTCTGTGATCTCTATATTTTGAACAGCTACTGATAGTGTAAAAAGTTTATTTGATTTCTTCCAATCTTCAGCCATTTGCGCCACCCAAACCTGCTCCTCTTGATGGCCGTGACCCACAGTGCCTTGCTGGACAACATGATGCTGGTGTTTGAACATATTGAGTCAAAAACTCTCTTCTATCTGTTGCATCAGGAGGTTGGTGTTCTATTCATGTGTATGTCTTTAACTTTTGCAAACTCAGTGTCATGAGTTGTGGAAGGTGGTACCTGTGTTGTCTAAATCTTTTCAGAAGTAGTTGCTACTAGCTTTACAATCATTCCAGTTATACAAAGAGACAAAGTCACTTTCTAAGTTGCCAGATGCCATGCATACTGCAGAGGTAAATGTGAATGATAAGTATTGGTAATACCATGTGATTTGGTTAAGGAAATTGCTCTCTGTTTAGCTACACTAGAAAAATATCATTATATGCTGTAGCTTCCCCTCCTTTGATAAAGATATATAGTCACTGAGCTGTTTTGAAATCAGCCCCCTATATTTCTCTCATCCAGAGATTGCTGTTCAAAGAAGAGATGGTGGTCAGCTTTCTCCTGCAGATCTGTGAAGCCCTAATCTACATCCACAGCAGGGGCATCCTGCACTGCTGTGTCACCTCTCATGCTGCATATATTACCTGTGGGAATATCTGCAAGCTGGGCAACTTTGAGTATGCTGTGGAAAGGTGAGGATGATATCCAAAACATTACTTCTTCAAAACAATTGTACAAGCAACGACCAAGTGTTTTAGCCTGCCCGGTACCGTCCAGAAAGTAGTTCACTCCGGCATTCATTATAAACTATATACAGTCGCTTCTAGCTCTGATGTTCATTATACACTATATACAGTCACTTCTCAGTTGTTCTGTCTGGGAACCCAGGCCATCGTAACGACTGGAATTGTTAAAATTTTGGACGCAGGCGCTGATTGGTCCCTACACATGAGTGAATTATGGAATGGATTGAAGTGGTCATTCGAATAGGCGTTCTGCCCGCTTGTGGGAGACCTGTTGTCATTGAACGAACGCTCTAGAACCCAATGTAAAAATTGACTGTGACAGCAGAAGTGAAGATAGGAGCAAACTACTATCTGGATGGTACCCAGGCTACAAGTGTATGGGATGTGCCATTGAATAGACTTCAACTGCACCTGTTCTTTTTTTTCATTACTAAGGCCATGTTGATTTGATTATATGGATGACATCCTCCGGGAACTCCAAAACTGATGCGAGCAAGCGAATAAAAAAAAAGTTTGGCCAAAAAAAAAAGTTGCATTCAGCATGAAATCAAAGTGGCCAGGAAGGTTGAACATAGGACTAAACACACATAGTATGGTATACCATGATAATCTGGACCTGAAGTTTCTGTACTGGTACCTTCCCCAACCAACAATACATTTTTTTTCTTTCCGTCCTTTCACATCTTATTCTTTGACTTTAGATTCATTTTGGCATTCTATATATGGCATTAGTTATCTGTTTTCTGATGCTTTTTTTTCAATCTACGGAATATTTGTGCTCATTTTACAGCTGCTTTGCACAATTTATTGTGTGGTCGAAAACTTTTTTTTTTTGTGGAAATGGCCGAAAATTGGTGCGAGCGCGGATGTCATCCATATAATCAAATCAACGTGGCCTAATGTGCAGTATGGTTATATGATTTTGCGTCAACAACTATCAACTATCCTTACTAATCCAACCCTTTCCTTTCCCAGATGCGAGAACCAGGCTCTACAAAAGAAGTCCTTGGTGCTCCAAAACTCCCGGCCTCTTGCAGCTTACAACTGGCTGGCTCCTGAGATCCATGCAGGGAGACCCCCAACCATCAAGAGTGACATCTACAGCTTCTGTGCTCTCATCTTTGAGATCTATACAGGTATGTATTAACATTCATTTGGCATTATATGTATCTTACCTAATAGATAGAACACGTGTGGAGGTGACAAGTTCCATAATTCTACGCTGGAAAATGAGAGAGACTTCTTCTTGTATTATAAACGTGTTTTTCGTAGTTGAAGCCCCAGTTCAGCCACTCAAGCTGTGTGCCATAAGTTGATTAGTGAAGACAGATTAAAACTTAACCTTTTTTTTATAACTTCAAAGAGTTTGGCACACAGAAGGATTCTTTAAACATCAGGTATTGATTTCTAATCTATCTATTGCTCAAACACCCTGAGTTTAGCAAACATGTTTTCTATCATACTTAAAACAAAACACTGAAGGATTCTTACTCTACTTTCTACAGGACAGGTACCCTTTGAGTCTTTGGAGGCTCATGACTTCCGCAGACATGTTGCTACTGGAAAGAGGCTCCTTCAGATGGAGGAAGGTGGTGTCGCCCTGGGGCTGGATCGTCTGATGAACTGTGGCCTGTCTTACAGGGGGGTGAACAGGCTCTCACGATTAACATCATACAGGGAACAACTCTGCAGGGAACTAGAGGTACTTTCTGCCCAGGTTTTTTACAAAGTTTTAATGCAGAAATATGGAAAATTTAAGATTTAAGTTTCATCATATTTGTCCTCTGCACCTTTTCTGTTAATGTTCCTACAATGGTAATATTACTAAATTAATAAAGCAGTAACTAAGTAGTTGTTGTGAATATATCACAATTGCATGTATGTCTGAACTGTTAGCCAATGTGAGAGGTTTACCTCCACCCTATTTCCAACACTGAAGGTCCTGCAGCCTCCAAACAAATCACCTGGGCAGGTGTCCAGGTGTACCTACACTGTTGGTTCATCACCCAGTTGCCTTGGTGAAACAACTATGGACACAACCCAGGACTCCATGACTGATCAGGACCTGGTCGCCTCCCTGCCTGACTGTTTGGATGGGAAGGACAGCATCCAGTATGACAGGACTAACTCAATGAAGCAAAGTCCAAACAGGTTAGAGTGAAAAACACTTATCCTAATTTTGTTCTTTAGCTAATTGTCTGTTAATGGTTGTTGTGTATTGGCTTTTACTTTGAGCACTCTCAAGATGCAGTTTGATATAGGTTACCTATGGTAAAAAAAATGCGATATTACTGTAGCCCTTTAATAGATTTGTTATAATCAATATAACCAACTGGTGTGTTACACCGAAGGGCGGTTATACCGGCTACATAGATACAGATACAGATACCAAAATGTCTAGTGACAGGTGCATAAAGAAGCTTACATTACCTGTAAGACTGCTAGTAATGATTTATAGGCAGTTCAATTATAAAACCTTAAATGCCATTTTTGTGTGTTCTGTACAGGAGATTGTTACCCAAACAGGGGAGTCTGTCTGCATTTGACACAAGTGACAAGGAGAACCTCCCACCCTTCCCACCAAAGTTCCAGTCTGTGCTGGACAACGCGCTACATGCTGTCAGCAACATCAGGGAACACAACTTCACCTTCCGGGAGAGCCCCATTCACTACCAGAGAGCTCAGAACAGTCAATGTAAGGCAAAGAGCGTTTCTTTACAGAAAAGGATTGAATTCATTACAGATAATGTACACCTGCTCATAGTTTATCAGGGTTGGACAAGTTTTCTAAAATTCACTTGAACTATCGGGCAAGTACATAGAAAATTTACTTGCCTGAACTACTTGCTTTTCACTTGTCCGGACATTTGAATGACATTTGTCTATTAGTATTTTCAATTCCATCAATGGAATTATTTCATTGTTTGCAGGCTCTATTTTTCTGTGTTGACCAATGCTTGATGCTATGACTGTGAAAGGTATATAAAAATCTCTGTCATGAAAAAATCTTACATGCCCGATCAGACAAGTGGGTTAGGGTAGGACATGCCTCAGGATCAGCACTTTCACTTGCTCTGGACATTTGGGTTAGTGGACTTGTCCAACCCAGGTTTATGAGCTGCATATCATCTTTTTTCTTTGCAATTTCTATATTTTACTGCAAAGATTATTTTGTGGGCTATCTTTGGCATGTTCTGTGTCATATGTCATATAATTTGATTGTCTCAGCTGGATTTTCTTCTGTCAAAGTCAATGGCATGATTTGAGGTAATGTACTCTTTTACTTGGAAATGGGCATATTTCTTCAACAGTGGCATACTTATTATTAACCAAAAAATTGTTTCTTCTTGTTTCATAAATTCAGCTTTCCATGAGAAGAGTGCCACAAGTGAGAGAGATGAAGGTGTGGTCGTTTTTAAGAGGGACCGGGAACTGAAGATATACAATAACCCAGAGGACATTGAGATATACGACAGCCACATGCCTGCAGAACAGCACACCCACTCCACACCCATTGTGACAAGCAGGCTGCACCAGATGCAGCAACCTTTTCTCAAGGAGAGTCCTCTGCAACCACATTACGAGCCAAGCAGTAGCTCAAGCTTGCTGAGTAAGCGATGGAGCTTCCTGGCCAGGAAGTCCAAGTCCGTCGGGCAGCTCATTCAAACATTTGAAGCCAAAGCAAAAAGACAGAATACAAAATCAAACAGAGCATCACAATCTGATCTGGCTGCACAAGATGCAGATCCTGCCTCGTACAGTGTGGAGAGAGAGAAAATGTCCACTAGTGCCAAGGAGCAGAAGCAGATGGAAGCAACATCAAGTCTGAACGGATCTGATGACAATGGCAGATTCAAAGTGTCACCAACTGTAACAGGTACAGTTCAACGGCCTGACAAGGATGATAGCACCAACACCATCTCAGAGGCAAACACTACTGATTTGCACTGGCAGTCAGCTATTGATGGATCAGCAGATACAGTGACAGAGTACCATGACATGAGTAAGGCAGAGGATTCTGCTGTATCTCTCAGTTTGGATGGAAAAGAATCCTTCTACATGGAAGCTCAGGACCAAGATAGTGTTGTGGTATCAACAATGGAGGCAGGGTCTTCTGCAGCTCCTGTAGAAGTTCACTATTGGCCGCAGGAGGTAGAAAAGCAGCAAAGCCCCAGTGACAGCAATGACAAGGCAGCAGGTATGACCACTGCTAGCACAGTAGAAGCTGGTAATGCGCAAACCACAGACAGTGGGGTACCAGCAAGTCTGCTGGACCGGCAAGACTTTCTGGATTACCGATTCAGGTCCTTGCAGGAATGTCAAGCTATGGACAAAATGAGCTACACAACTGACTCCAGCTTCATCAGCAGTGCTACAGAGGAAAGCAGTGACAGTGAGGGTGACAGTGGCAGTTCCACAAGCAAGGAGTCTCTCCAGCTGGATCCAGCATCTCATACTCTCAGCAAGGAGGGTAAAAACTCACACATAGTTCACCACAAACTCCTGCAGTCTCTCCAAGAAAGGTCAGCTTTTGAGGATGACTTGACTCAAATATCTGCCTTGGAAATGTCTGTGACTAGCCTGGACCAACCAAACAATGGGGCTAAAGAAGAGTCATCATCAGCACACAGTGACCCTGTGACAAGAGAAGATGAAGAATTGACAACAGAAGATCAACAAGGATCAGTGCCAATGGAAAGTTCTCATCTAGCAAAAGTACAGGCAAGCCTTACAAGTAGGTCCAGGAATGACAGCATCCTCTCTGAAACCAGCCTGGAAGTTTCTGCCATCACATCCTCAGCAGCGCTCAATTACAGCACATCAATCAGCAACACTAGGGGACCTGACAGTGAGAGCAAGGATGGCAGCATCACTTCATTTTCAAGCCTGGAAGTCTCATCCTTGACCAAAGCCTTAGAAGAGATGGTGCCCGTAAAATCTCAGCTAACTAACATCGGAATGCTGGAGTCACCAACAGTGAAGGCTGTGGAGATGTCAGAAAGCTCATCAGATGGAAGTGAGCAAAGTGAAGAAGACAACTGGATGCTTGGAGATGGGGATAGCTGTGGAGCTGATCAGAGTAAGAAGATAAGCAAAGATACCCAAAGTGCTGCATCACCAGAGGAAGACAAGAAGATGGAATTCACCAGAGAAGTTGAGGCTTTTGGGAGAGGTGACTCTGTGGAGAGTAGTAATGGAGTAGATAGTAATCATGATGAAGAGCATTCTCCACAAATGTGTGCTAGGAAGAAAACCAGAGTGGAGACCTATGTTTGAACCAATTTGCACATACTGTTTGGTAAACTTTAGGGTTGAGGATTTCCACTTAAACCTGGATAGCTCTTTTTTGTCAGATGCATGTGTTTCAACTTTATGGAAGAAATTAGACTTTCCCCCATTATCACTAATAGTAGACTTTGTTGTCAAAGAGGCAAGACAGTTGTCATTCCTCAAAGACCTTGACCGTGATCTCAGCTAAAACTTTGCCAGAATTGTTTCAATTGTTATTATTGTTCAATTGCTTTATCAAATTGAAATGTTTATCATTCAAATTCTAGACAAGTTGTTACTAGTGGAACTTGATTCAATGGAAAGTTATCATTGCAAATTCTATTTTATAAACTTCAGTTGCCAAATGCTGCTATGAGATATGGTATTACTGAAAAGTTGACAACAAGTTGATGTAGTTTTGATGACTTGCACATTTTTTATGATAAGAGTTGTGCAGGAGTTTCATGTATGTATTTTGAATGGATCATTGTTGACTACTTTTGAGCAACTGTTTGAATAGCATTTAGTGCATCTGTCCATAATGTTTAGTAGCATGAGAAGCAATGAATTTGGAAAGAAAGTGCACTACTGTACAGTTTTTTATGATGTCACATTTTAATTCAACATTTCAAAGGTGCTGGACAAACACTGGCAAGACAAGACTAAATACATATGAATGTCCTGGTCATATCAGGAACAACATGTCAAGGTTGCCATAGTCCTAGCTCAAGTTGTGCCTCTTTTGCTGGAACTGACTAACTTTTTGTACTCCTCTGAGTAGTAATAGTCAGAATCAACCTTCTGTTCATTGTTTGACAAAGTCACATAAACGTTTCCATTCCTGATTTCTGCAGTGTGCATTCGTTGTTTCACACCCTTTGAAGTCCACCTTGTCTTGGGTGGCCTCTGCTTTATGGTGGCAGGGTCAATGGCACGGTAGAGACTCTCACCGCTTGCTAGAGTGATCTTGATCTTGTGCCATGGGCAGACAATACAGGCATGACCCGCTATGTCCTAGAAGGAAAAGTATAAAGCAGTGGAAAAATAAGTTATGGTTTGCTAAGCTAGACATCTTGTGGATGGTAAAAAATAGTACTGTAAACTCATTCAAGTTCATGGCATTGAAAGTTTCAAACACAGCAAGTGTAACTCTGAGCTTGTGGTTGAAACAAGAGACTTAGATAACAGCAATACATATACAAGTTTGAAGGTCACCAATTTGCAAGACTTGCCATTCTTAGAGTTAATTATGAGGTTCTTAAAATACTTATTCATGTGTAACAAGTAGACTGAGTGAGGGCTCATTTGTGGTGAAACAAACTGGGTTGGTACCAAGCACTAGAGCCTAGAGTTCCACTTTCAAGTCTTCTATTCAGCCTCAATCAATATTGGAACAGATGTTTCTGGTCCGTTGCACATATTCAATAGCGGCATGCAATGTGCTATGATGTGTGCTAAATTGGCTGCATTATTCAAAAAGAAGTTATTACTGGTGCTATAACCCATTAAAACTACCTATTACTTAGTAAGTACCCACAATAAAGGGTGCAATTTATAGTGAATATCTCTTCAGCATATCAATACATTTAACGTTAATAGAGGGCAGTGGACCTGAAAAAAAAATTGCAAAGTTGCAGTCTAAGGTTTTGAAAGGCCTTCATTCCCAGCGTACAGAGCAAATCTAAATAGTAAAAGGTTACCTCAATGTCGCCATCTTGTAAAGGTCCTCCTGCATCTATGAAGAGAAAAGAAGTAAAAGGTCTCATAATTAATGCATCATCCTTTTGCTGTTTGGTAATATGTTGCACACATGACAAATGCTCTAATTCAATTGGAAATTTGATAATGTTCCCTCACATTATGCGTGCTTGACAAGCAATGATGTGAGGTACTATGAGAATCCTGTTACGATAAAGTGCTTTGTGGACATATGTAGGTCATGAAAGAATTGATTACCATTCAGTCGCCATCCCCACTTTATCTCTATCAGCGTAATTAGGTGGACGTTGCGCGTAACTTAGCAACCATGGGACGGACATACAGGTGTTTCCAACTCTATACAATGGACATCGGTTACTATACATATTAGATGTGACTCACATTATTTCCAGCGATACTCGAAATTACTCAAACTCGGACAGTACGATTGTATATCGGTAGTGTCTTAAGAAACTTTACAGTTAACGTTATATAGTAACAGTTCAAACTCACGATGACATATCCTGTCCATGCAGTAGCTGCCGCCCTGGTGGTGGAAGACCACCACGTCCCTGCCGTCCACCTGCCCGCTCCACCTGCCTTCCTTCCGCAGGTGCGCCTCCGTACACACCTGCACGGCTTCCTGGGCGGAGCTGCGGGGATCGGGGAAGGGTGCAGCAGACACAGCCTCGTCCATGGCGAGTCTGCCTGTGTCCTTGTTGTAGAGTAGCAGCTGCTTGAAAACACCAAAGGTCACTTTACCCAGAGATAAGACTTCAGCACAGTTGAGTACCTGAGGGTGCCTCAGCTGACTCACGCCTGCAAAACAAACTCTGGGCCAGTCGACGTTGAGGCACTAATTTCGAGAGCTTTTGTGTGAATGAATGAATGAGGTTGAACGTTCCAGCTGTGCTGAACCTCAGTGCCAACGTTAAGTCACAATCGCAGAGTTCAACATTGGGGAACCCGGAAGTGAGTTGTGGACTATTCCATTTATCATGGAAGGGGTGAGAACCTTTACAAAACAATTTGTTAATCGTGGGTGAAAGTAATATTAGATCATAGTCACAATGTAAACTGCATGTGTCAATGTTTTGTGATATTTTAGTTGAGAGTTAACAGCGGGACATTTTTCGTCAGGTGCTGAAGCTCATTGGTCGACTTCAAAGCAGTTTCAATATTTGCCGCAAGATGTCGCCTTTGTACTATAGTCGTCTTTTATTTGCACGAGAAGTTGTTGTATGAAGGTTTATCAAGGTCATAGAAATAGTAGAATATGCAACTACAACCTATCCGAAATGTTTTTCTCCTATATACGCAAGGGGAAAAGCAAAAGTGGTCACAGTAAGGCGATAACATTGCATTAACACTTTAGTTTAGAAAATCGTTTGACAGAGGACCTAAAACAATGATGCTACTATATGAACAAGGCCTGTCTTTGGATCCTGTCATTTTCAATCGTCAATCATGCTAAGATATCCCCAGTTATAACCCAAGAGTGGTACATTTCCATCCATTCTAGACCACGCCTCCTACCGGCAGACACGGAGGTTGATTTGCTGTTCCAACTAGTTTCTTACCCAACGAATATTTTTCTTGAGATTATGCATATTAGCATATCATAACATCTCAAATGCCACGTAGCTACCTTTTTAACAATAAAGACACATAAGTAATATCTTCTGCCCATTTGAAAACCGGTATAATACTGTTAGCTTTGAATGATGAACGATTATCAAGGAGGGGAGGCAAAAAGAGGGAACAGCCAACTTTCCCGCCGTTCCCCAGAAGTTTGAAGTCAGTTTAAGCGAGTTCTTGTACGGGGAGGGCGTTTCGAATTTTGTGGAGAGGTAAGGCAACTTTCTTCTCATATATCCCATCCAAAGCTTGGTGATTGAAGTAGATAGAATCAGTGTTGATGTACAACATTTTAAGGCGAGAGAAGGACATCACGTTGAAAGATTTTGAGCGTGGGATAGCGGAGAGGTTTAGCTGGGAAGCGGGCTAAACCGTCCGTCGACCACCTGTCAGTTAGTCTTGGCCCATAGGCGGATATCTGATATAGTGAAGTTAATCAGAAAATAAGATTTTCAGGAGATAGATTGATATTACAGATATGCGGATTTTGTTTACATAGTTTTTACATGTTTTTGTCATGTAATAGGGTCAAATATATCCAACGGTGCTGTGAGATGGTCTATACTCTCAGTTCCATGTTCCTGGCTTTATTTTGGGCTGTATCTTTTATGGGCTGTGTAAATAAGATGTACCGTGATGATAGTGCGATGCAATGGGCGTGGTAAAGGTTTACTAACTGTTGCAACATTCTTTGACTATTGCAACAAAAGAGTGACAAGGGTGTGAATTTCATGAGGAACATCAGCTTGTTGAGTTTTTATCCAAAATGGCGGGTTGGTGTAGAAGTGAGCACCTGCTCTGCTGTGGGCATGGGAAAGTTTGTCACGTGACCAGCATCCAAAAAAGCAACTTTACTGTATAAATGTTCACAATACTTCTCAGTTGGTATTAAACAGTAAGGGAAATGTACAGGTAAACCCCACAGTATAGGCAGGTGCATAAATTTGAAGATTTCAGTGTCTATACGTCGTAGAAACTTTCAAAGAGTTCGAATATGTAAAGTGAGGTGTCAATCACTCTGGTCCAGACACAGGCAGGCGCCAGGGAGGGCGTGAGAGGTCCCCCCCTATGAGAGGTTGTTAGAACAGCCACAGGGGGAATGTGATAGTCCCACTGGTGAGGCAGAGTTCAGTAGCAGTCAGTAGGCCTGACATTAGGAAGGCTGAGCGCTGTCACTTCAAGAAAAGAGACTGGTAAGGCCTAGTAAAAAATGTTCTGTACTGGTTACCCAACGACCCTAACAAAAACATGTGGGTGGGAAGGGGGCGGAGTGTACCCCTTTTTTTGTCAGCGGCTGGCAAAGGGCATAAAGCTTTGGTCTCACATTTTAGTCACAAAATTCAAAACAGACATCCTGTATCCTGTATGCCACACTGTTAAAAGTTTGAGGCTTTGAACAGTTGACGTAAGAATGTGCAGTTCCTCTTTAAGTTAATTATAGTTAAGTTAATTAGTATACACGTGCTTGTATGTGTAAATCTGTATGATTACCATATGACATAGAAAATACCAGTGCTTGATACATTTCAGTTTACAGTACTATTTGTTGGATCACTTTGGCCAAGATTTTAGAAATGGAAACAAATGAAAGAGAGAGAGAGAATCCTTACCTTTTTCAGGGCTGTAACACAAGGATTTTTATGGGTGGCAACCTTTGCCCACAGAAATAAATGGGCAGTATAGTTCAGCTATCACAGGCCATCATAATTTGACCAATACCTCGTTGAGGGCCAGAACTAAGGGCATTAAAGGAAAAGGTGTCATATCACCAGCAAAAATCACAGCAGCCTGGCCAAGAAGTGCCATGTTAGGATTGTTATAGGTCTTGTGTGAGAAAGATAAATGAAAGAGATGGCAGAACAAAGTATAGCTGTCTTCCTGTCTGTTGGAAAAGTTGATACCTCATTTTGTTTACCTTGAATAATGTAAAGTGTTCTATGTCAGTAAGAAAACTGCATAAGATATACATTTACCAATATGCCTATAATTGTCTTAAATTGTTTAAAATTGAAGCAGAATCTTAAGACAGCTTGAAATAAAACATGATGATTCATGCAAGCTGAATTCTACTTGATGACATATAAAATGTTCTATCCAGGTCTTCTACTGATGTCTGTCGTAGCTAGTCAGTAGAAGACGAGTGAGACAAGATAACAATGGAGAAGAAAAAGAAGGTATGTGTGAGGTGAAGACAGCTGTGCTTTTAATTTTTTCATCATAGTAACAAAATTTTCAAAATGACCATATTACGCTGTTTTATCTAATGTTTTTGTGTGCAAATTATGATATCGTTTGTTTATCAAATGAATGGTGAAGCCTCAAATGCTTTGAGTTTTTGGTTGTAGCATCATATCCAGAAAATATTTCACAATAGTAAAATTCTAGTATGCTGTTACTTTTGATTTCAAGTCAAGGTCACAAAGTATCTCTTAAAAGGCTTTTGTTATATTCCCAATTTTGTAGGAAAAGTCACAGGCACGTAAAAAGAAAAATAAGATTGCTCCATCAGACATGAAAGTTGAGGCACATGGACAGGTATTCAACAGCCAGGGGAACAGTGGAGAATCATCAGGACAGGGACAGATGGTAAAATCTTCTCCAGAAAGTGGAACTGTGCACAGTACCATCCAGGGCTCCTGCAGCAAAGAACCAGATAAAGGCATGCAACAGTCTTCCAGCAGTGGTGGATCAGCAGGGTGTACAGATGGGCTAACACTGCAGAGCTCAGCATCTGGAACCAAGCCTTCTGCTCCCAGTGGTTTTCCTGATTTTCAACTCCCAGGGGGATCAGGTGAAAGCAATCATGACTCTGTGGTCAAGAAAAAGAAGAGGAGAAAGCGACGCCGAAGCAGGTCTGGGAAGAGGTCACTGAAATCTGCTGTTGGTTCCCGTCTTCTGTCAGGAAGCAAGAAGTCAAAAGGATCAAGTAAATCTAAACGCAGGTCAATGCATGTGGAATTTGCAAAGCTGACAGCAAGGGCAATGTTGATGGCCCTATCCTATTCCCCTTTAACAGCTGCTGGTGGAAGAGGGAGAGTCCTGCCAGTCCACAGTCAGACTCCTACAGAAAGAACAGGAAAGTCACAGCTAGTAGATAGTGGTTTCAGCACCAAGGAGAGAGCTACTTTACCACAAACTGTAATAGACAGGTCTGGGTTCAAGTACCCTGTGACGGAGAAAAAGACTGATAAGGGACATGTAAAGAAGGTTGTTTTATCAAAACACAAGGAAGCAGCTCAATCGGAAAGACTGTGTCATTTGGGAACATTCAGCACCAAGGACAGGGAGGTCAATCTTGAGAATCAGGAAAACAAGCAAGTCAAGAAAGGAGGGGTCCACATGGAAAGGAAAAGCAGTGGACAGGATGGCACCCAAGGCTCATGTTCCCATACAGCAGTTCCCTCTGATGTAAGCTCTTCCAGCTCTGAGTCAAGCAGTGGAGATGAATCTTGTTCAGACGAGGAATTAACAGTTAGCAAGTTTTTTGCACAGGCACAGTTGTCAGATGCTGTTGGTAAACGGAAGAAAGCTCTCAAAACATCTCCCTCTGTATCAGCATCACACATGGATGGAGATATTCAGTCGACTAAGGGTAAACATCCTGCCAATGGAAAACAAGGGAAGGTGAAGAGGTCAAAGAAACCAGATGGTGACAAATGTAAGAAGAAGAAAGAGTACAAGATTAAAACAAGGTATGTGACACCAATAAGTGTTGAAACAGATTCAGAAGCCACCAAAAAGAGAAGAAAGAAGCTAGATGCTGATGGCAGCAAGTTGGATTGTGGTACTGGCAAACTTAAGCAGACATTTGAGAAGGAGGGCGTGGGCAGATCCCCTCAAACCTTTAGCAGTTCATACACTTCAAGGCTTGCAAATTTGTTGACATTATCAAGGTTAGTTCAAGGAGATAAAACAGCAGTAGCTTCAACTGTGCACAAGAAGAAGAGGAAGAAGAAAACAGAGAGTAAAGCAGCAAAGGTGGAGAAAACTTTCTCTTACGCTGGTGCAAATAACCATCATGAAATCCATAGCAAAGTGGAGAAAGCACCAATGGATAAGCAGACTGGTTTGTCCAAAGTGTATCAGGAAGAAAAGAAAGACAAAGAAACAGGCAAAGACATTGCAACTATGGACACAAATACAGCAAGAGATGTAGAACCATCCTGTTCTCTGGAGACATTGACCCATCACACCCAGGTTTCTATGGGAAGTGAGGTAGCAAACAAAGCCACTGTTCAAGATGCTGTGGCTGACCATGTGATGTCTTCTAGGAGAGAAGGGAAAGGCACAGCACCATTGCAAAATGGAGCTTCAGTGAGCAGAAACAAGGAGAAATCTGGTGTGTCAAAGAAGAAAATCTCAAAGAAAAGAAAGAAACAAGGGACTAGCATCAGTAATAAGAAGGTTGGAGACATCGGCAAAACAACTTTCACAAGTACTTCTACAACATTATCAGAATCACCCAATAGCGTCACTCAAACTGCCACAAAGAATAAAACAGTTTTGCATACCACAGAGATGGCCAAACATGCTTCCAGTACCCAAGTGAAACTTGATGTGGAGTTGAGAGATATAAACCTTAGACAGACATTGGAAGTAACTTCAGACATGCAAAAGTCCAATACTCCAGACACACAGAAAACTGTTGTCAGCACTGTAGGCACAAAGAAACCCAGCCATACAGGCATATCTCACAGCACTGGCAGTACAAGCCCCTTCTCTCTGAATGGTAATGGAACACCTGACAGTACAGGCACAGTTAAGTCCATTCCCAGTACAGTGGTTTCAAGCAAGATCATTTCAGATATTATCGGCAAAGAAGGAGCTATTGCTACCAAAGGATCTGTGTTAGATGAAGACAATTCCGCATCTGGTACGGGTATAAGTAACAGTATTGTCAGTACCACAGATGACATTCAACTCATGGAAAGCACCAGTACAGATAGGCACAGCCAAAGAAGTAAGGATAAACACAAGTCTGCTCTTGTCACTGCTGCCATGCATGGTACTATCTCAGGTACAGATGGCAGAATTACGGCTGATACCACAGGGGAAGATGGCATCAAGTTTGATGAGGCAGGAAGTGACAAGGACATTTCTGCAACTACAGATAAAGATGATTCTTGCATCATCATAACAGATACTCCAGAGAAACAACAGGAGTCATCAACTCAGGAGCCATCCATGGTATGTACTACTGTTTCTACAAGTACCATGAGTGATGGGGTTTCAGCACCAGAGACAGCGACCAAGACAAACGCAAATCTGCACTGCCAAAGTTCCCATGTGACCAAAGACGTTTCCGTGCAACTCACCAGGCTGGAGGATGAAATCATGTATCTTAGGAATAAAACAAAGTCAACAAACACAAAAGAGGAGAAAAACATTGGAAAGTCAAAAGCTACAAAGAAAACTCAGGATGGAGAGAGACTGGTTGAAGACAATAAGGCTAGCGCTGGTGGTAGAACCTCACAAGACAATGAGCTACTTGTTGAAAAGTATACCAGAGAAGATGACAAGATGAAAGGAAACACTGTCTCTCAGTTATCACAACAGGATAGCAGTTCTCAGTCAGTGCTGACTGTTATAGCAGATGCAGATGAAAGCAGAAGTTCTGGGACAGACAAACATGCTGTGACCAGCACACCAAAGAGTGAGAAGTCACCAAATAGCAGCCAAGAAACCTTACTAGTAGTCAGTACCAGTATTGATAAAATCAGTACCATTGAGGATTCCTGTCCACATTTGCCACATAGCGCCTGTCCGCAGTGTCTGTCTGGATCTGAACAAGAACAGGAGGAGTTTGACAAGTCAAACTTAAGCTGCCCTGAAGCTGGCAACATTTTTACTACACAAGACAAGAATGTGGTCTCTGAAAAGGATGCTGACATCAACTCTGACAATTTGGAATTGCCAACATCTGTTAAGATTGGGGATATTTCTTATACCCTAGATGAGGTAGACTTGATAGAGGAGCAAAGCAATACTGTTAAGAGTGAAGAAGAGGAAAATAGTCCTTGTGGTTTCCACAGTACTCCTTGCAAGACTACAACTGATGAAGTACAAGGCAGCATCAGACAGGTGCAAGTAGAAGATGATATACCAACCAACAAGACCAAAGATTCAGAATTGAATTACAACAACCCCCATCAGAAAAAGGAACGAAGAGCACACTTGGAGAAAACAATACAAAGAGTGTGGGAAAAGTGTGGCTTCAAAAGTCCGACTTCAACAGTAACTGACTCCGGCACCATGGCAACACCAGAGGCAGAACCCAGTGGGAATCTTCACAATAACATGGAGGTTGATGATGATGCCACACCTGATCCAAACAGTTTGGCAATGGTGACCAATAGCAATGCCAGTTCCAAGTCACCAGCTGTGTCAGGTCTTGTGCAGAATGGAATAGGCCGCCTTAACAGTGAGGTTACTGGGGATTCTTGTGAGACGGTAGAAACAGAAAGCATTGAACCACGTGGAAGTACATGTACCACAGCTACTACAAGTACATATGTGGAAACTCATGAATTACAGCCCAGTGGAAAGGTAGCATCAGAACAAACAGCAATTGAGACAGAAGAGGAAAAAAGCTGCATCAATAGTTTAGAGGAGTCTTTGCTTTTAATGCAGAGTCAGGAAAGCGCGGAGATGTTTGCAAACATGTTTGTCAATGTCATATATGGAGAAGGTGAACCAGGCAACAAGTCATCCTTTTCCTGGGAAGTGTACACAAGTTCCTCAGACTCGGAAGGCAGTACAGGCCTGGATACTTCATCAGAAGAATCAGTAGGCTCGGAGGAAAGTGGGGAAGAGAATGACTGCAATGCTCCTGATCACCCCGAGGAAGAATCAAACAAGAAAAATGATCCAGTGAGCAAAGCAAATGTCCAAACACCATCTAATTTTGAAAACAGTCGTAATGACACTGTCATCACTAAAGATTCAGGCTTTTGTTTAGATGTCTCTGATACAAGCAAGGATGGTTATACAGAGAATGAAGATTTAACCCAACCTAGGGATCACTCCAGTAATGCAGTAGCAAAAGGCTCTTTTTCTCACAATGATGGTAGTCAACCAACAGAGACGGTGTTTATAACAGAAGATGACATGGACCTTGGTGCTTTGTCTGAGTTGGAGGAGGCAGGGAGTGATGATGAAAGTAGTACGTACAGCTTCATACCTGGTGACCACAGCCAGGGGCCTGAAGTACCCGAGGATGACGTAGAGGATCTCCTTGAGTCTGTCAATATCTCTCCTATCATAGGATCAGCAAATGCTGTAGGGGGAACGGACTGCCAGAAAAAGACATGCAGACGAAGCCTGTTTGAGTACCATGGAGACAATGACGAATCTGCCATTTGTAAGGGAGAAATGCAGGAAGACATAAATCAAAATCTCCGCCTGGTTTTAAACACCAGTAGGTCCAGTGAAGAGGACTGGACCACACCACTGAAGCCACTTGTTGCTGACTACTCAAGTCCAGGGATGGAGGGAATGGTGGAGATGCCTGAGCCTTTCAGTCAAGATGTTGAGGGAGATCAACTCCTTTCAGACTACATGTCAGGAATAGAGCCCATATTGACTGGTCATTTTGAAGTAACAAAGGGGTCTGCTTTTGGAGAAGAAATACCACCCAAACAGAATGAACAGGAAGCAGATAATCTGTCTAGAGAGGTGGAAATTCAAACAAGTCAACCAATAGATAGTGGGACAACTCAAATACAAACTGTGAGTACTTTAGTAGAACAAACCAAGGAGCAAGAGCACCACCAACAAGTCATGATCAGGAAAACTCCCTCAGGCAATATCTTACGGTCTTCACGCTGCCTTTCCAGCACAACTTCTGATGATGGTTCTGGGAAAGCAGCTGGTAAAGGAGGAACACCAAGTGGAGGGAAGGATGAGAATTTGGAGAGGGAAACAGAGAGGGATGCAGTCAGTAGCGTAACCAAAGGTGAAGATGTTGGAAAAGGTGTTCTCTCGACTGAACCTGGTCACGCTGAAGCTGCCACACAGCCACCTGCCTCAGCACCGGCCGGAGTGCAGCATACTTCAGTTACTGGACTGAAACAGGGACAAAGAAAAAGAAGGGCTCACGCAGACCACAGCTACTCAAGCCCTCAGCAACTTCTATCAAAGGAGAGGCAGGCTAAGGAGGAAGCTATCCAAAAACTAACCACAAAGGGAAGGAAAGATAAAAAAAGTTCTGCCAGCTGTCCAAGTGCTGTGGAGGTAGGTGAAAATAATGATCACAGTTATTCCAAGACTTTCAAGCAGAAGAAGAAAGGAGGAGAGGATGAAAGACAGTCAGGTTATCAGAAAAAGCAGCAAACAACACAAGATGGCCAAAGGGGTTTGCCAGCACAAAACCTTCTAATGAGTAAAATCCAACAGCTGTCTGGTTCCCGACTAGTTCTGCCTGCTTCATCAGCCTCATCTCATGTCAAGTCAGTGGAAGGCAGGAAAAAAAGAAAGTTCCTTGTTGCCATGGAGGAGAAGGGTAATGCTTTGCCTTCTGGAGTAAATATGAACAGTTCTAAGGACAGGATTGTTGAAAATGGAAACACAGATGCTGCACATACACAGAATGTTCAGAAAGGAAAGCAGAAGACCAAGAAAAATGCAAGGATGACATTGACGCCATTTTCAAGGAAAACTTCGGAAGCAAAACTTATAGAGGAAACGGAAACACTGTCTGAAACACAAGACACAATGGACAATGTAATTCCTCCATCACAGACAGATGACACAATGAAGAAAAAGTATGTAGTGTCCCCAAGAGGTGCACAGGGAAAGGAGAAGACTGCCACCTCCATGTCTGGCACAAGGCATGTAGAGACACAGTCACAGGAAAAACAGACTTCACAAAATGATGACACAATTCAGGGACAGACTGAAGAAGCAAAAGAAGTCCAGAAGCAGGGGATAGCCAGTGATGAACGCCACAAAGGAGCAGCTGGTAAAAGGCCTACCCAGGAGATTTTGGAGAGAGATGAAACTGGCAACAAAAAGAAGGCAAGGACTAGTACTCCTGAGAAGAACAAGGTACAGATAGTCTATTTTTTCTTAATGTACAACCTACAATGATTTAATGTGGATTGTGGAAAGTAGATTCCAAAACAGTAGCTGGTATGTCTCTCTTATGCTATGTCAAGTATGCATTCAAATGTTACTGACATTTTACCGATTTGCCAACTATTATACATATAGCTTGAACCATTCTACATGGAGCATACCAGAGGCATGTTTGGCTGGGAGGACAGCCTGAGACAGAGACTGTCACCTGTCAAGAGGTTCCAGCCTGAGGCTCCGCCCACTGCTGATGACAAAGGGAAGAAAAGAAAGAAAGAGGAACAGGTACAAAACTAAGACTCATGTAATACCTGTGTGTGTGTTTTATAATGTGGCATTTTTTGCCTTAGTGTACAATACTGTCATGACCTCTCAATGTTCATACAGTACAACATTGGGGTTGGCAAGTTGTCCTTCAGACCATACATGTAGTGACAGTTTGATAACTATTTGTCATTGCTGTGGAGAATGATTGAATCTTTGATGAACCTTATTCTGTCAATTCCAGGGCAGTGCTGTAAAGAAAAAGATGAAAATGCAGCCTCTAGCCTTCACAACAATAAGGAGTAACCCAGCCACTTCTTCCAAGGTACTGTCCATTGTTGTCAGTTTCAGTATGGAATAAGAAATACTGTCTACTGATGAGTTATAAAAGAGATATCAATACAAAGTACATGTCGAGCTCTCATATTTCCTCAACCTAGGGAAATCTAGCTGTGCCGATGGATACACCTGCAACATCTGTCTTTCAATCATAGTCCAGAAAAATTATTCTAAGACATTCACATGATAAGAAATGACCCTGGAGAGCTGTCAATAAAAAAAAACGTGATCCATTTTTTTCCAAACCTAGGGAAATCTAGCTGTGCCCAAGGACATACCTGCAGCATCTGCAGCTGCCAGTATCTCCTCAGCACCTGTTACAGAACCGGTTACTCCAGGTGCCACCAGTACTAGTAGCATTCTAGAAAATTGCAGCCCCACAGACAAAAGTCAAGATGAGCAGCTGCCACAGGAGTACAAGGTTTGGGACATTTCTTGTATTTAGAGACAAACAAATGGGTATAAATTAAGGAAAACTGGGAACAAGTTTGACATACACAGTAATGTGTGACATGCTCAAACATGTGACAGCACACAACATTAAATGATTAAGTAGAAACATTCCTATAATAGCAAAGTATAATTTTTTACAGGAACCTTTTATTACAGGTAATGAGAGGTAATGTAATGTTTTATCCAGTAAGGAACTCGCAGGCGACAAAAGTACACCTAAATCTCGTCCTTATTACAAGGCTTGACATACAACTAACCACATAAAAACAATGACTTTTTAGCTCTGCTTAACATAAACGGTGAAATGTAAGAACTGTAAAGGGTATCAAGGCACAAGTTATCTATACTTCAAGGTGCCCTGAACATCATCTGTTCTGTGTTTGTACAGGAGGGGACGTACGGGATGGGAGAGCTGGTGTTCGGTAAGCTGAAGGGTTACACCTGGTGGCCAGGACGGGTGGTGTCCTGTGTGGAGACAGGCAGGGACCCGGCGCCCGAGGGGTCATGCTGGGTCAGGTGGTTTGGTGATGGCAAGTTCTCCATTGTAAGTAATCTAAGTATTGTCTTGCTTTGCATTCACTCCCAAATGAAGAATCAGGATCTGGTGCTGTTTGAAAACATTTTCCAACATGACCCATATGTTCTACAATCTCTTCTCAATGCATTGAATTGAACAGAGAATAGATGGTACAGTTGAATATGTCTGGAGTAGATAATTTTGTCACCTGCAAAAATGCCACTCAAAAGTATATGCAGCAAAGATTTCCAAAGCAATACCATCATGTGCACACGTACAGGTGCAGGTGGAGGACAAGCTGGAGCCGTTTGGAAAGTTCAGCCAGTTGTATCACGAGAGGACGTATAACCGACTACAGACCTACAAACGTGCCATACTGGAGTCTCTACAGGTAAGAATATGCCGGTCAGTTCTGAAAGGTCTTCTCTATCTAATGGAGACACTCCTGATTGATGTTTACATTCAAGCATTTTACAAGCATGGCCTGTTGTGTTCAGGTTGCTGCAGATCGTGCCAAGAAGAAGTTTCTGTCATCTCCTGAAGCCCATAAGAACCAGGACAGGGACATGGCCATGGTGCAGTGGGCCTTACAGGACTTCTCTCCA
The DNA here is from genome assembly GCF_000003815.2 of Branchiostoma floridae. Classification (NCBI taxonomy): domain Eukaryota; kingdom Metazoa; phylum Chordata; class Leptocardii; order Amphioxiformes; family Branchiostomatidae; genus Branchiostoma; species Branchiostoma floridae. The sequence continues at coordinate 25,575,028 of NC_049980.1, read as the reverse complement.
TCTGGTCCTGACAGCCTGAAACCTTCTTCAGGTAACAAGCAAGTCCCACAGCTTCAGTAAAAATGTGTTGCAATCTTATATATGTCAGAGAAGAATAGTTCCTTTTCACTACCATTTGTTCCAAGTGGAAGAAGTCATCTGGGAAAACAGAAGATTGTTAAGTCTGATAAAAGACATTCAAAAATTCAATAATTAAGACTGTAGAAATGTAACTCCATCCTGCACATAGTCTATCATTGCTCTTCATGTAAAGCTCAAAGATTCAAGAGTGTTTTCCTTACTGTGTGCTTGTATTGTCTGTTTCCAGAGGAAGCCAGGCCACCTGATCACCTGGTGCATCAGTGGCTGCAGGTGAGACACCTGAAACAGCTGGAGCAGGTAGCTGAGGGAAGGTCGTCTGGGAGTGGGGGTCGCAGGGAGTCTGTGGACTCCCGACTGGAGAGGGGTAAGCTCTACGTCCAAAACAGCTGTTACAAAGCAGTAGGCATTGTCGAAAAAGAATGTATCTGTTTCAAAATATTTTCTTTGCCGGGGTCTACCTTGTTTTATTATTTGACACAACACTGTAGAAATCAAAAAGAACTACTAAACTGCCATCTAGATTTCTCTCACAATCAAGGCTGTAAAGAAATTCAAGATTTTATAAAGCACTTGTAGAGTTCAAAATCAATTTTTTGTCCATAGCAAAACTGTTTGAGGAAGTGCGGAAGAGGCATCTGTCTGTTGACCAGCTGTGCCTTGCCTGTGGGAGCCTGGATGTGGAGACCCAGCACCCACTGTTCAGGGGAGGGCTGTGTGAGGGGTGTAGGGTAAGCTTTACATAATCTTTCTACCCATTCCCTGTGCACACTGCAATTAAGATACTTTGAGATGATGTTAATGAGTAGCTTCTAGATAGTCTGACCACTTGTGTCAGATCATTGCATAGTTTGGAGTATGAATTGGGTGCCCAAAGAGATGTTAAAGTTTGACTGCTTAGGAAGTATGTAACATCTGAATCTACTTGTGTATTGTCTCTGTCCTTGGTAAATAGAATGATTACAATCACTGCATTTGCAGTGATATCGATATGACATAGGTGATTTTGAATGGTACTGATCATGTCTTTGATGGAAAGTGAAATCGTATCTGTCCTTGGTGCTGAAAGGGTAACTATTACTTTTGTGACTTTCGATCAGCTCTTGTCTTTCCATCTGCCTTTATTATTTATTTGCAAATCAAAGAATATCTTTCTGTTCAGTATTCACTGATCATTTTTATCCCCAGATTGAGTTTCTGGAGTCGTCGTACCAGTTTGACGAGGACGGGTACCAGTCGTACTGCAGCCTGTGTGCAGCTGGGACCGAGGTGCTGATGTGTGGGCAGGACAGCTGCTGCAGGTTAGCATGTGTCAGCATCAAGTAATCATCTGGAGCTGTCTTTCTCTGTGATTATACCTGCATGTGACAAATTTGCTGTATTCTCAGTATTTGCTCAGCAAGACGACATACAGTTATGCAGTTTGGTGGGAAATGCCAGCCAAGTTGCTTCAACACTGAATACTCTGCCAGTCATAACGCAATAACCACCTTACTATCTTTAGTAGACTTGATTCAATTCTAAAGGCATCTAGTGGGTTTTTTTTGCATATGCAAGTCTGCGTATGTATTTCTGACCTACATGAAATCTGCGATCTCTGGTTCTCTTGTCATGAAAAAATGTCCTTTACACTGAGTTTGCACAAATACCGGATGTTTATAAAAATCATCAGTTATTTGAGTTTATCAGTTGACTGATGATATCTCACATGTGCATTGTATCATATCATCAGGTCTTTCTGCAAAGACTGCCTTGACCTGATTGTAGGACCAGGCACAGCAGACCAGGTAAGCATTTCCTAGACTTGCAAATCTATTCTTCCTTCAATATATTCTTGGCACTGTATTACTCTGTAGTTATATTCTCAATAACTAAACTTGCCATGTCCACTAAATAAATGTCTGATGTATGAACAAAGGCAGACATGCGTTTATCAGTCACAACCCCTTGTGCCTAAAGATAAGACTTATCCAACATGGGGACAAAAGAAGATACGTTGAACTAATGTAACCATACCCCAGTAATGATGTTTATCTTTGCTCTACAGTTCCTATACATTCTAGCTACAAGGTGAGGCTATTGTAGATGCCAGAAGCTTGTTTTTTTTTAAGAGTGGTATCTAGTGCAGGGTTTGAATATTGGTTTCCCCTCATGCAGGCAGTACTGGAGGACCCGTGGCTGTGCTACATGTGCCGGGAGGAACCCAGACATGGACTGTTACATCGGCAGCAGGACTGGTCAGCCAGGCTGCAGCAGTTCTTTGCCATGGATGATGTGGAGGACTTTGTGAGTCAGAGATTAGGAAATCTAGGCACAGAATACAAGATGTAGAATGTTGGTTGTTTGCCCAGAATGTCAGATAAGAGGTCTCAATATACACCAAATACCAGCTACTCAACCAACTGGATATGATTTTGGAAACGGTCAGACATTTCATTTGTCAAAATTCATAATCTTTTGTCAGTGACACCAAGGACGTTATATCTGATATAACGTCCTTGGTGACACTGAATGGATCTTGTTGAAGAGCAGGTTTTATACCCTAACTATGAATCGATATGCAAAGAAGATTTTTAATTGTCCAATAGGAAACAAAGGTAAGATGAGATAAGACAAAGTTGATGCAAATGAGTTAATTAGTTCCTGTTTGGTCTCAATATAGTAGATGTATCTACTGTTTGCATGCTACAAGTATCAAATGAATTCGAACCAATGTTTTCTGTTTGTCAGGGTCAACCAAAGCTGTACCCTCCTGTCCCAGCCCAGCAGCGACGCCCCATCAGGGTTCTCTCACTCTATGATGGTATTGGCACAGGTAACAGAATTTGTAGTTCCAGCTTTTGCAACTACATATACATATTAAATATTAGAAGTAATCAACAGTTTGACATTTATTGTAGTTGCTGTATTCCTTGATCGTAAAATATGTTACTCAATCCATGTTTCAAGTGCATCTAACATTCCTTTTATGATAAATACTCTTCATACGAAGAATCAGGACTTCACAAGGTCCTTTAATCTGGGCCTCATCCTAATATTTTTGACTTTTGATCATGATATCTATCAACAAGACTGCTGATGACAGACATTAACAGAGACTCTTTCCCAGCTCTGCTGGTGCTGAAGGAGCTGGGTGTGACAGTGGACGTGTGCTACGCCTCAGAGATCGACCCTGATGCCATCAAAGTGTCCCAGCTCAGACATGCTGGGGGCATCCGTCATCTGGGAGACATCCGCAGCATAAGGAACACTGATGTTAGTAGCCTTATACACCCTTTTTGTGAGGTGGACATGTTAGATCAAAAGCGAGGTCAATGTGGCAAACAAAAGACTGTCCATCATATATAGACAGTAGTTCAATTAATGATAGCATGGTAATTAGGAAATCAACGAATACAAGAATGGCTGCATGTCCATCAAATATTTACATTGCAAATATTTTATTTTGCATGTCTTAAGGGACTATGGGATCAGTCTATGCAACTTGAAATTGTAAAATCTTTTGGAGCATAACACTAGTTATAACATTTATCATTTGGTCTTATAATTTTCAAATTTGTGTGGTTTGGGGGAAAACTAAATGGGAGTTGATTTCATAATTAAGTTTTGTATGTTTGCCTCATTGACCTGGTTTTAGAACTCTGTGTAAAGATCTACCATGGCCGTGGCATGAGAAAGTATACTGTTTTGTCTTTGACAAGAAAACTCAGCATTTCCCTTGAATTGATTCTCTGTGCTTTAGGTTTATCTATTTCAGCATCTTCCACTCAATTTAAGGAAGTTATTTCAAGGATTTTGGTAGTCTTTCAAAGTGTGAAATCACAGTAAAATCAAAATAAATGAGCGACAGAGGATGATAATAGGAAATACTTGACCACATAGAGCAATTTGGTGTCATGACATTTTAGTTGTTCTACATGTATTGTCCTTGACCCACAGATACCAAAGCTTGGTCCATTTGATCTTGTGCTGGGAGGAAGTCCATGTAATGACCTGTCTATAGCTAACCCCAACAGAGCAGGGCTGTATGGTGAGTGGAAAAGTTGCTGGTTAGTTCTTTCAAGCTAAATAGAGCTACACTGGATACTTGCATTGCTTTAGATCAAATCATAAATCAAGTGTACTGCACTGACATCATATCCGCAGATGATCAAAGGAAGAAATTTATGCATGCGTCTTGATTTGTATACGAATTCCTATGACCTATGGTGCTGTTTTCTGTTATCAGAAAAAAAGTTTTACTCACCTTTTGTCTCCTCCCACCGCAGGTGGAACTGGCGTGATGTTTTTCAACTTCTACCGACTGCTGCGGGAAGCTGCCCCCGCTCCCGGAGACGACCGTCCGTTCTTCTGGCTGTTTGAGAACGTGGTGGCCATGAAGCACCAGTACAAACAGGACATCAGTCTGTTCCTGGGGGTAACTCATTTTTACAAAACACTCATTTTTGTTTATCCAGTAGGTAACAGAAGACTTTCTTGTGAATTGTAGGTCATCTGGAGATGTTGACTTTGCAAAGATGATGAGGGACTGTCTAATCTGCATTTTTTATCCCAAATTCAGGTCACAATGATTGTGACTTGAATTTGGGATAAAATTGAAGATTATCATATTTAGCTTTAGATTACAAGCGAGACTAAAGTCAAACCTGCCCAAGCGACGACCTCTTCTCAGCGACCACCTGGCCATTTCGACCGCTTTTTCTCGGTCCCGAATTTTTTTCCCATTGACGTAAGCATTAGGCGACCTTTTCTCAACGACCACCTGGCCAACGCGACCGCGACCGGCCCAAATTGGGACCCATAACGACCGCATTATTTTCAAAATTGAGGTTTTCATCGATTTTTTATGATAAATAGCGCGATTTTGTGCCGAAATCGGCCAGTTTGCGTCGGATTTTGGGGGTAAATTTACAGTTTTCAGTGTGCGTGCTGTATTTGACATTAAAGACCTCGCTTCTTTGCGTGCGTGCAGTGTGCTTTCTATTTGCCATTAAACACAACGGAAACCATTTATACTTTGCATCGGGCATGTTTTGAGTCGATACTCTTCTCAGCGACCACCTGTCCAAATCGACCGCTTTTTTCCGGTCCCCCGGGTGGTCGTCTTGGGCAGGTTTGACTGTATAAGCGGTTGTAGTGAAGGATGATACTGTAGTTCTATACATCTTAGAGAAGAGATATGTTTAGAGAGGGAAATGTCAAGTAGTTTCCAAGACACTAGCTGCAACATAACATGTGTGACCTTAAGCTTGTCCCTGATGCCACCCCAGTGTAACCCAGTGGTGGTGGATGCCAAAGATGTGTCTCCTGCTCATCGTGCCCGCTACTTCTGGGGGAACCTCCCCGGCATGAACAGGTTAGTCCCACCACAGTGTTGTCCATCAAAAACAATTCATACCTGAACATGAAGTCTGTGCTCCTTTCATACCCATTTTAAGTAGGTCGTATTGAGAGCAACAATTATTATCAGTTCAATCTTGTTTTTTTGTAAAGCCCAATGCCCAATTTTCAATGCCATGCCGGCAGTAATTTAGATGTCTACTGTAACATGTTCCCTTCCTGTACCAGGCCCTTGGTGCCACAGGCCAGTGACAAGCTGGCTTTGGAGCAGTGTCTAGAGAAAGGTTGTGGCCGAGTGGCTCAGGTATGTTGGGAAAATGCTCCCTTGTGAGGAAGTCTTGACCGTCTTTGCAATCCCATTCTGTAGTGCCAAAGTCACTTGACATCATCAAAATCAAAGAAGATTTAATACATTAAGCCCATTATGATACAAAGATGTTTGTTTCTCCCCAGGTCAAAAAGGTACGTACAGTGACCACCACTCTGCATTCAGTGCGTAACCAGGGGAAACAGCAGGCTGCACCTGTACTCATGGAGGGGCAGCCAGACACTCTCTGGTGTACCGAGCTGGAACGGTGGGTGTCTTGGAAAATCAATTGTTACACACTATTTATGTTGTAAACCCTTCAGAACTGAGCTGCAAGAAATCAGCTTATTGATATGATCATTGGTTTATTTGTCTTCCTATTTTCATCCATTTGAGTTACATAGCTGATATAGTCACTTTAAGGTGGCAAAATTTCCATGGTTACTTGTCATGGTTAACAGTTTGACCAGTGCAATGGCCGAGTGCTTGCTTTGCAGTCGGTGGGTTGTGAGTTTGATCCCTGGCTTTGTCATACTTTGAAAATGGTTCATGCTGCTTTCTCTGCTTAGCACTAAGCATTTGGGAAAGAGTGTAGAAGGTCACAGTCACACAGACCACTACCAGTGGACTAGCCCTCCTGCTGTAATAATTGCAAAAAGTTTTGTGGCCCTGGGGTACTAAAATGGAAATGGTCCACTGCCCTATGCACCATCTGGTACGGGAAGGACTTTAACTAACTAACCTCCCTGTGTTTCCCCCCAGTGTGTTTGGGTTCCCCAGCCACTACACGGATGTGTGCAACATGAGTCGCTGTTCCCGCCAGCGGCTGCTGGGCCGGGCATGGAGCATCCCCGTCATCCGACACCTACTGGCACCACTGAAGGACTACTTCCAGTGTCAGGACAAGGAGTAGTTTTACCAAAGGAGCTCTGCTAATTAAGGTGGAGTGTAAGTTGATAAGAAAGTGAAAAGAAGGAAATTGGGCCTTTTTGAGCAGTAGATAATGTGTGTCAATCATGTCAAGCAAGTGAAAATTGCAAATACTGTAGTGTTGATATTTGTTACAAATCCATTATTTGAGTTTATGATATGATATGATAATTATAATCATTGATATAGAGTATTTATTTTGTTCTTGTAAATTGTGCATTGATTATCTGAACTAGAGTTACTGCTGTATTAGAGTACAAATTGTTAGCAAATTGTTCAGGTTATCTACCACAACAGAGCAGTTGGAAACTGTCAAAAAGGCTTCTGTTCTTTGTTGCAACCATTAAGCTGTAGATGAGTTGCGATAGTTTAACACTGTTATCAAACATTTTGGTTCTTGTTGAATTGTTATCAAAGTTGTTTATGATTACAGCATCATATATACCCCACAGTTTTCTAGAGTACTTTTGTAAGTTGCTGAGTTTAAGCAGTTTCTTTCCACCTTCAGTTTGTTGACTTTAACTATTTAATTTTTTTCCATACTGTTATGACAGGAGACAGTACCTGAAATTGTCATGAAGCTGTCATTGTGCAGTCTCATTTCATCTTAAATGAGAAACAACACTTCTTCAGTGATCCTTATTAAAATTTTGCATTGTGCACAACGTTACTGGTTTTGAGTTTCTAAATTTTGACTCAACTCAATTTCACTCAACTTAAATACAAGAACAATTGAGTGTGGCAGCAAAGCTTTCATTTCAATTTTAGGTACACAAAGTTATTTCCACATATGCCAAGTAAGCTTGTTTCAGGTTAAGATGATGTGTACTGTAGTACTCTTGTTTAAGAGGAGCAAAAGGGCTGGTCATAAAGTCTTAGGTACAATATTGTATGTCACCATGCATCTTACACACCATGACAAATGACTTGACATCATACTTTATTGTACCAATGGTAAAGGCAAGCTTACTCAATATCCTACAGTTACATTCAGTTCTTGTTTATGTTCCTATTTTGCATACAAAGAAACAGACCTTTCTGCAATAAACTACATTTCTGAAAATTCATGAAGCTGTTTTTTTTCTTTCTTTTCCAACACACTATCACAGCCACATCCATTTGAAAGGCTGCCACAATATTACATTTCTTTGGATGGATACAATTGGTTTTCACACAAAGCAGCAATGCTAAAACATAGACGACTCAACAATTTCAAACCATATTTTTAAAAAAAGCCTAAACAAGCAAAACCCTTAACTAAATGGAAAGGCCTTGTACCTATACTTTTATGATACACTTTCAATTGTCAAATATATGGTATAAAAGCTGAAATATTCTTAATGTTATACAATGTAGTTCCTCTTACTGTACACTGTATAAACTGTTCTGTTTTTGCCAGTCATTTTGTGGCTTATAAACGGCTGGGTTTCTTTAAGAACAGCTAAGTATGACAAGGCTATACAGTTAACATGTAGGTTTGAGACATTATCTGGCAAGATGCTGAGTATAGAGTCACTATGGGAGGTAACAGGGTTTTGTAGTCAACTCCTTAATGGTTTGGTTTTAATTAAGATCTCCATTAGTGACTGATATGTCACTACTCCACTGGAGTCTGGAAATAGTGACATATCAGTCACTAATGGAGCAGTGTACTTAAACAGGTACACAAAGAAGGACATGCATCTAATCATGTAGAAACTGGTGTTCTGTTAAATCACTTTTACCTACTAGAGACAACCTTTACTTTAAATTTTTTATTAATGTGCCCCAAGTACTGGGAACCTCAGTACGTACATGAATACTACACTTTGTCTGATAATATAGGGCATTCTATAGATATTTTCTTCATGACAGTGATGCCCTATGACTGGAGACCATATCAGGATGCAGAGCAATGATTCATTTCAACTTCTCACCATTGGTAATGACAAGCCCTGCAGAAAAACGTGTATTTCCCAAGGACTATTCTTCTTGATACATTTTACCACTATAAAACAATGCTACCAGAAGAAATGCAGTTCAAAACCATTATACATTCCATGCAGCAAAATCTTTTGATAAATTGATATACTAAAAAATATGCTTACAAATATTACTATCTTCCTATACATATCAATATTATTTAGGTCTGACCCGTGGTGTTGGTTGGTGATGTTCACTTTGTGTGGACAGCAGCAGCTTTGAACTTCATCAGCTGCAAGAAAGATACCACGATAGTTGTAATATAATTTACTTAAATCAAGTACGGTGTTCAGAAGCTAAATAACAGCCTTTGCAAATTTAGTAGCCTGACTAAATCTTGCTTAAAGCAACCCACCCACCATCCGGTTGGCCGCCTAGAAGTAGAAGGGGGCAGTTACAGCACCAGACAGCAGAGTTTGTGTTGCACAGACTACAAATTCAGGGAAATGGGTTGAAAGGCACTCACCTCATTCTCCACAACTTTTTTCTTACTCAAGGCCTGGTGTGCTCTATCCTGTAAACACAAAAATTATACAGTAAGATTCTGACATAGAGATGGAAATTAACATCTGATACTTGTCTTCATCCCCTCATATAATTATAAAACCTCAACCACTACAATAATACCACAATGGTATATCAATACACATTATAATAATCAATACACACTGATGTATTTCAGCAGTATTTGAAATGTAGGACACTACATTTGTACATGTTGGACACCGTGCATAACTACTGCTCTGAATGGACTATTTAAAGCAATGTAGATTGGAGCCTACCTTTTTCCCTTGTTTATTCCACTGCACAGCCTCTGCATGATAACTGGCCAGACTGGCTTCCAGCTGCCTGATGTAGGCTGTAAGATGTAAAAAGAAACAACTCTATAAAGCAGCAACATTTCAGGATTCTCATATACATACCCTGGGGGTCAGGTATTATCAACCTCATTAGATAAGAGTTATTATCATTAAGACTTTCAAGTGTGAAGCAAGTTAAAGCTATTGCAATGCAAAGGCATGGATAGATACTAATATTGACAGCAAGGGGGTCAGGTATGATCAACCTCATTACTAGTAGGTAAGATTTGCAAGTGGGAACCAAACTGAAGCTCTTGCCACACAAAGGCATGGATAGGCACTAAGAATACATAATAATTATGTGTACAAGGCCAATGCTGATTTATTCAGTGGCAGGAAATCCCAACTGTAAACTGAGCATCCACAGAGTTTAAAGCTAAACTACATGTACAACAGTAATAAAAGGGCTGGGTGTACCTTTCTTGACAGAAGGTCCTCCCGTTGCCAGCTGGTTCTGGACATGTATGATCTGCTGGCCCATCTCCTGGTACACCTGGATACTCCTCTCTGGAACTAACCTGCCCTTGGACTTCACCGCTTGGATCTGGGAGACAAAACAGAACGCAACATTCTCATCTCACTAACTCAACATCACAAACACTGGAAGAACACTAGAAAAAGCAAGGAATGACAATGTAAATTGTGCGTGTAGCATTGACAACAATCATGACTGACCAGCTAAGCAGCCTAGTGATAAAATGCTCCTTGTACCAGCTATGTACTTACTGTAATTCATAAAGGAGACAGATACTAATTGTGCCTTGAAAAGTGGATTTAAGACCAATATGAATAATCAAAATTAATCTAATTTTACACATAAACCGATTTTTGACGTTTTGATCATTCAGTTAGAACAGAAAAGTTATATTAGAACAAACTTAGTTTCATACAATGTTCTCCTCAACCCTCCCAGTAGTCTAACATTTCGTCAAAAGGATGTACCGATCACATGACCAGGACTGACCTGTCTCTCCAGGAGTTTCTGTTCAAACTTCAGCACCTCCAGACTGGGCAGGTTGGGGCTGGAAGAGACAAGTCCATGGTACAGAAAAATGGGAATACACAAATTTGCAGTTCCTTGCTGCTAGATATGTACTGATCTTGTTGGAAGGGGCATATGGGATGTTCTGCGATGTTATGAAAAAAATCACTTCATTAAGGAAAGGTACGTGTATCATTACTAGGTATAATATAATTTGTTCCTCATGCTTGTTGAAAAACTGCTGAAGACAAGTTTTGTTCTTATTAGTATTGAACAACACAGTGAACTGATAAAGAAGAGTAGGGCAGAATTATAGCAGAAATCCAGCACTACTAATTGCACAACCTTTAGTACAACCTATTAACAATGAAAAAAAACTACTTCCAGCTGCAGCATTTCTGATTATTTATTTACTCAACAATATAATCTCCTGCCATTCGAGTCATGGCTTCACAATGATTGTTGACACTTTCTTATGATAAAGGTTAGATTTCACAAGGACGTTACATCAGATTTCACATGCATTTTCCAGTTTGGCCGATAAGGCTAAGCTTTGTGGCTTTGGTAATAATTTCTTAGTGATTAAAAATCTCATATAGCAAGGCACTTTTAGTGAAATGGAATTGCACTATGTATCATTGTACTGGCAAACCACACATAAACATTGTCACATGTCACATCCTACATATAAAAGAAAATATCTACAGTCGTGTTCTATACATAAACTATAAATACTATACAAATTCAACATTACAATGGGTTACTGCAAATATTGGGAAGCTACAAGGCTGAATTTTATACAAAAGTTGTAAGTAGAATATTCAATACTTTCAGTTGCTCTTGCAATAAATGTGCATGCATTATAGAATATAGCATTATCTACATCGTCAATTAATCTACTACACAGCGATACATTTACTTGGTAGAATTTGATATGACTTGTTAATAATTGATATCAGCATACAAGACAGTGATTACAAACAGCTCTTAGCCTTACATAACTTGTTGGCAGAGAGAAACCAACATGGTTGTAGGTAACAGCTTGCTATTGCTAGTATATTTGTACATATATCACAACAATGCACACTGCAATATAAAAATCCCCAAACTGCCACAATATCTCAAAATACATAATTCAGCTTTTATACCTAATTCATTTTGCAATTTTGCAATTTTTATAATTTAGTTACAGATAAAACAGTCTTTATCGCCAAACCATGTAATAGATATAAATCTTATTTTGTGATTATCGTGAATGTTGGGATGCAAGAGAATCCCCCCGGTTCTGCCGAGTCTGCTCTCCATCAAACAACCGAGCACATCTTTGAGCGAACGCTGCAACAACAGACACACCTGCCTGGGTTCCTACACCAACATGGGGCAGTGGGAGAGGAGAAGAGGAGGGGTGCAGACAGAAGAGAGAAGGATATCACCGCATACAGCTTCAGTCTAGTCTACAGCAAGCACAGTAGCAGGACAGCTCAGAGATTGTGCAAATATAAAACTTAAAACAAAAACACCGCACACACTTCACGTAAATACAGAGGGTCCGTGTAGCAAGGATCTTGCAACTACTGTACTTCCTCCAAGGTATGTTGCAAGTTCTTAATCTCACTTGCGTATATGACTGTGGGAAATTTATTGACTGGGTTTTGACCAAATTGTGTTTGAAAAAGTCAGCTTTTGAAGATGCAGAATGAATATGTTACTGGGTACTAGTCCAGGTCAGCAACACCTCTTCTTTGACAGGATGTGAAACAACATGCATGGCACCCACTTACAACAAAACCTTGGAGGAAGCAGACAGCAGAGGCTTGGGTCCTACTGCTGGTACTGTAGGACACAGAGTGGTCTGAGTCACACAACAAGTTACACACATACAACAGGGCTGACTGTGCTTACCTGCCCTGTGATGAAGACTGGGGCGAGGTCCCAGCACCATCCTGGAAGAGAAACATACTGGTCATCTCTTGCCATCCTACAACTACAATGTTTTCACTAAATGTATGTTACTAGTATGTCACAGACCACTATTTTTCACTCTAATCCCCTGAGTTCAGGTATATATATCTTGATTTCAATGTCCAGCAACCACACAGAATATTGATTACAGTTGTACTGCAGTAGCAGTCAACAAACAACATGGTACACTTTGCAAGAACCAGTTGTCTCCAATTGCTTTACCAATGAAGTTAACTCTCTTTGGGTTACTCATTTCAGGGAAAATTGACAAACATGCATACATACAAGACAGTCTCTTGATCCCAATGAGATACACATTAAATAAATATAATGCTGTGGAACAAACTTTTATTGATATTCCACCTAACAATAACAGGTTATTTGGTAAATTGGTATGTCAATGTCAACCAAGATAACAACTTCAAAAAGATATTTAAAAGGAAAGAGAGAGTGTAAATGAGACAGACACAGAGGAGCTGGGTTTGACAATGATGATGGTCTTTGATGATCATGATAAATCAGATTATAAGTGCCATTTTTCCAAATATGAATTTTTCACGTTTGCCTAACATAGGAGAGTACACTTCTTTGTATTATTCATAAAAATTCACTCTGAAAACGTACCCTAAAAGTATACTTTTCAACACATATGTTTCTTTCTTTGTAAAGTAAAATTAAGAAAAACATATTTTATAAGACCTGGTTTGCTACTTATTCTGATTACCTACAACAAATAGTTCTGGACATTGCAGAACTGCAGAGTGTTACCATAAATGAATAGTATTACATTTTAGTACTTTGTAATAACTGACATTCTTGCAACAAATATTTGCATTTCCCTTGTCTACTGCACAATTAACGATATGCTAGTGATATGATGTCTACAAATGCACAGACTTCATTAAAAAGCCTATCTCAATATAGAATACCATTGATTTCATGCTGACAAAACAAACACTCAGTACATACATGTACATGTTTTAAAAGCACCATGAATATACATGTGATGATAGAGCTATATAATTTTGTGTAAGACATGACTTCAGCATATCACACAGTATCCAGCTTCCTCTGGTTTGGGCTGTGCCTTCTGTGGACTGTCATGTTTTGGGACATACTGATGGGGAGAATGGAGAAAAGAGGAATAAAGAAGGGGTAGTGACAAGGGTAATGAGAGAAGGAGAGGGGAAGGGGGAAAAGAAAACTTGATGCTGAGTAGTTTGTTACATTTACGAGCTTTTATGACTTGTCACGGAAACTGATGAGTCAGTTTCATAGCTTGAGAACAGTGCTATGTAGTTTTTTCAGATTTCTTTTACACCAATACACAAAACAGATGAATAGGGAAATACCTCTGACAGTAGAATAAAGGGGAGAGTACATGGAGCTCTTGCACCATAGAATAGGTTAGTGCAATGTTGAGCAGCTAAAAGAACACATTCCTTTTCTTAGAGTTTTAGCAGTAGTTTTAGAAAGTCTTTCAACTGAGACCACTTATACAGAACCGAGACCACAGAACCCTCACCTGTCTGCGTTTGACAGAGTCGATGACCAGCCACTTCTCCTGCACATGCTGCACCTGCTTCCCTGTCAGCGGTTCCCTCTGTCTCACCTTCACCTCCAGCTTTCCACCACACGTCTTACGGCCATCCTTCAACTGGGACAGAGGAGAACATGCAATACTGGTTATACTTGGTAAAGCGCAAAGCATTTCAAGGCACATTTTACATGGTACATGTTGTACATGCAAAGCCAAATTTGAGTGAATGGAAACTGATTAATCATGATCATATTAGGAGTAATGCACAGATACTGTAGTCCCCGCCCCAGATCATCTACCTTAATTGCACTGTTATCAGACCTCTATCTGTATCAAACAAAAAACTGTGCAAGACAATGACAGCCTACCTTAGGGCTAAGCATTGACATACAGTGAAGATGATGATGTTTGTATAAAGACATTTAAAACAGATGTATACTTACATCTATGATTTCGTGAACTTCTGCCTTGTTCTCCAGATTCTCCAACTTGAGCTGTGCTTCTCCCATTGACTTGTCACTCCTCAGGAATCCCCTGAGAAAGACAAAAGGATTGAAGTCCACTAGTCACTCATCTGCTGTTCAGTTGTTGACTGTTATATATGTCCACAATGACCTTCAATTCCATCACAGAAAACTAATAAGCTTGAGTTTCCATAAAACCATCATGATGATAATCTAGCTCAGGTCATATAAAAGCACTTACTAAAATTGAAGCAATGTTATATGACTTCATACTGAGGACAGCAGCCAACAAGAAAACTTACCAAATCTTAGAATATATTTATGAAAGATATGCATCAGTACAGAGAATATTAAATGAGTGCAACTACTACATACATGTACATTACACACAATGATAGCCACTAAAATTATTACAACTCACCTTTCGTAAAAGACCTCAAACTTAATGGCCTTTCTCTTGACAGTCCCCAGCCAGGACCTGGCCTTCCTGTCTATCCTGAACTTCTCTGTGTGCTTGTACTCTGGAACAAATCATCATCAAAACAGCCTGTCATTGATAAGAATACTTTTTCAAGGTAGAAATGAGCTAGGTCTGGTTTTGTTGATGTGGAATTGGAATGTTAATAGGGGTTCAAAAGGATATTTATCACATCCGTAAATAACTTCATCAGGTTGGCAATTATTCATATAGTAAGGTTCTGTAGGCACAACTAGGGCTCTAGCCAGCGTCCGTTTTTCCGTCAATTGACGGAAATTTGCTGCGTCTGACAGAAAAATTTTAAAATCAATCCGTCAACCTTGACGGACAAAAATCCTTGGTGGAAGCTACAGGCGGCTTGGGGACGCCGTCCATGGCTGTAAAAGCCACACACTGTTTGTTTTGCTATTGTTATGCTTGTTGACAATGTGTGTCGGCGCTCTTTCGCATACGATAATCTCATTAAAACCCGTTTTTCAAGGTGTCAATGGCAACATTTACTACTTTGTAGTGTCATTGGGAAAATGAATTTTCGCGGTTTTCACGACAATTGAAATTGGCTGACGGAGCTGGCTGGCTAGAGCCCTGGGCACAACCAAGGAATACTTACTTCCAACGTTTCGGTGATGATGGTGTCTGATAGACACCGAAACCGAAAGTAAGTACTCCTTGGTTGTGCCTAAAGAACCTTACTATATGGATATCTATCACAATTGCATCAAAGAAAATTGTATAAAGTAATGGCTACCTGGATTGGCATCACCCTTAAATGTAGATGTAGAGGACTCTTGAGGTTTATCCTGAAATAAAAACAGTTTATTCAACAAAGGCTTTCTGTGTCCAATACATCCTCCTGCTACCAACAATGAAACTTAAATAAGAATTTCATTCTCATAAAAAAACCAATGTTAATTCATCCCCAGAGAAATGTACTCACATGAGGATAAGGCAACTCAAACTTGACATAGGTGTACAGGTCCTTAGGTTCAGATATCCCTGAAGGCAGGGGATAGGCCACACCCCTGAGTACAGAAACTTCAAGATCACTGTCAAGTAGCTCTGTGTTGATCCTGAAAATAAGAATGGTAATGTTAACAGGGATCAAAATGATGACAACATGGAACTGCTATACAAGTTGTGCATTATTACACATTGGTTATTATATCATAATGTACTAACATCTACTGCAGATTAGGATCCCATAGTTGTAGGAGAATAGCACAATTGTACTTGTGAAATTTTGAGACTTTCAATAGTCATTCAAAACCTATACAAAGAACCACAGGTTCTTGTAGTTATCATCAACATAGCATTTATGAATTCTGCATAGATACCACTCATGCATGTACGATGTACTTAATTTTTCTCTTCTACTTCAGCTATAAAAAGGCATGTGCCTACTTGACAAGCCTGAAGGTCCTGGTCTCATAATGGAACCTGGGCGGGGGGTCGCCATGGTTGTGGGCGTTCTTCACTGTGTCCAGGTCCTGTCTGGAGGCCTGGCCCATCCTCTCCAGTCTGAAGAGAAAAGGGGCATTAGAGATATTGTCAACTACTGTTGGCCCCATTCATTTCTGATAAAGTCTGTCTTTTAAGTCTCTGAACAATCTTAAAATGTCCCAATTTCTAAGCCATGAATAAATGTGCAAAAGTAAGGAGAGATGGCAATGACATTTATTTATACACGTACAAGACATTTCAACCTTCATTATAGTTATACATTTGTAGTCTACAACCTACAGTCTGTGATTTGAGGTCCAAGCTCAATAACCACTTGCATATGACAGGTAACAAAAACATGCTCAATGGTTGGTTGAAAATATGTGCAGTCTGTTAGGTAAAGCCCTAGGGTATATATTTTGGCTATTGCCTACAGCAGCTTACAGATCTGGTTGAATGCCTGAAGTGTTAAAAGCACTTGAGTTTCAGTGAGTGTGTGCCTTACTTGGTAGCCTCCTGCAGATCTCCTAGGTGGGTGTACTGCTCTGAGCTGGTCTTGCAGGTCTCGATCTGTTTCTTCAGAGTGTGAGCAAGTCGTGCATACATCTCCTCAGAGTCTCCGATCTTAGCTGGGTCTGCCTCCTCTGCTGACTCCAGAAACTCGTCTACATCCAGAGGTTCGGACGGCAGGGATGGGATCTATATGTATGGAAATTAAAATGACAATGGATAAATGTACTTGAGAACATCATATGTAATTCCTAAAACAATTACTGCATTCAGGAGGTTGCGGTTCAAGCCCTGGCCAGGTTACACAAAAGACTGTAAAAACGGTACATACTACAAAATTTAATGTATTTTCC
This sequence comes from Branchiostoma floridae, assembly GCF_000003815.2. NCBI lineage: Eukaryota > Metazoa > Chordata > Leptocardii > Amphioxiformes > Branchiostomatidae > Branchiostoma > Branchiostoma floridae. The sequence continues at coordinate 25,557,822 of NC_049980.1, read as the reverse complement.
CTGCTTAGCACTCAGCACTCATGAGACTATGGTAGTTGAACACCACTACCAGTAGACTAAGCCTCCTGGGCATCTGTGTGGCCCAATGGTTATAGAGACAGAGATGGGGATTGTCCTGTATGCCAATATATGTGGGAAAATGATTCAAATTTGATCTTTACCAAAGACATAAAATGTCTTGCAATGGCCTACAAAATGTGTACTAATTTAAACTATGATTACTCAGTGTGACAGGCTCTGTGTGTTTCTCACCTTAGTCAGGTCAACAGGCAGTCCACCCTGAGCTGCCTCAATCATGGGGTCAAAGCCCTGCAAAAGTTTAACATATTGATAATAGTTTGAGCAACACAACCTTGTTTTTTTTACGCCGAATAGCAATTACACAAGCAACTGGTATGATTTGGGAAACAATCAGACGTTTCAGATAACACCCTTTATTTTTCTTGATGCCAGTAACGGATGCTATCTGATACCTTTTCCAAATCATATCCAACTGCTTGAGTAATTGCTATTTGACGTATCTTTTTACCTGGATGTCTAACCTCATCGAGGAACCTTGTCTTTTCTCTTCAATAGGCAGACAATTTGGCTATTCTTCATTAAACCCATCCTACATGACACATGCCTGTACTCAATACAATGTCAACAGTCACACATACCCCTCTCAGTCATGCATCTGAAACACTAAAAGTAGGTGATTTTCAGTGAAGCTATAGGACAGACATACCTTGGCTTGTCTTAGCAGAGTTTTGGCATGCTCCATGTCTCCCTCATTCTTGGCTTTTAGTGCTGCCATCTTGAACTGCTTCTGTCTCTCCTCGAGGAACTCTAACTGTTGTTGAGCTGACGTAGAAAAAAACAATTGTTTTAGTTGAAAAAGGTTCCAATTGAAGAATTTAATCATGGTACTTAGTAATCAGTCTTTATCATTGATAAATCACCAAACAATGTTCACAATATGCAATCCCAAATCACCTCTAGACTTGACTCCACTGGGTGATTTCTTTACTGGTTGTTTAGGGGCAGGCTGTGGTGACTTGGATCTTGACCTTCCTGGAGGTTGTGGTGACTTTGACCTTGACCTTTGACCTGCAGCACCACTGGAAATAAAAACTTTTGTGTCAGTACTTTGGCTGATTGTTTACTAAGAAATGAAACAACACAACAAAATATGAAGTTACGAATCAAACTAAAGCAACAAAAAAAGATGTTATTTGCAAACATCTTGGTGCAAGACAAATTCAGCCTGACCGATATCATTTCAGGTAATAAGCTGTTTGAAGACGCTTCAAAAATCATTCCTAATGGCTGTGAGTCTGTGAAAAGGTAAACTAGCAACAGTACTCATGAGAACATTATACTATTACAATTGAGTATACTAGTTTCATTAAGTTCCATATTACAAAGCCTTACAACAACTTACTACCCAGGGTCTTGTATAGAAAGAGAAGCTAAAGATGAATAAAAGGCAATACAGTTTAGATAGAGTGTTTAGCATTTAGAGTCAAGCTCACACTATCTACATGTAACTGCAGATGGTAGACATGAAAGAAAAACAGCATAAAACTGCGAAAAGCATTAGAAAGCTGGCACCCAATGACCAAGTTCAACAATGTAGCCACACTGTAATATTGTCATATCTTCTGACACCTGGTTCCACACCTGTCTTCAGAAGAACTGCCACTGGGGACAGGGTCAGGGCTTATGCCAGGCAAGGTAATGACCTCATCACTGTCCCCTCCCAACTCTACATCCGCACTGCAAATACATGGACCTTGTGTGAACGTGCACATGCTGCATTTCACATGTTCACGCTCACACAGTCTGGAAACCATGCGCAGATAAACAAAAGCATGTATCACCAAAAACAACCATAAAAGAAACAAGACCAAAAGAAGAAAATTTATGGGCTGAACAGACTGTGCCTGTTTTGAGAGAGAAGACTTTACCACACAAGCTTGTCAGATGGGGCACTTTCATTGCCTCTATCTCCGGTATCCTGTATGAAAACACTATCAACACAGAAGTGAAGAAGCAGAAATAACCCCCAAAACACTGACCCCAGCAAAAGCCTTGTGAATGACAATTTGAAAAAAGCAGAACCGACAAGTTGCTCGATAGGCAGATTACCCTGTTGCTGGCACAGCTTCTTGACGTTCAGTTGTGTCTCCATTAACCAAAGGCAATTGTTGTGTGGCTTTTGGGCTCGGTACTTCCTTTACCTTGCTACCTTCTGCTGGAGATGGCTGTCTCATATCTGCCTCAAATGTGACTTTCTTAGGAGTTGTTGGACTTTTTTTCTTCTCAGCTTTCTCTGTTTGTAGAACTACCTCAGTTTTGGAGGTGACTTGCTCTTCAGGTACTCTAGCTTGTTTCACAACTACTCCATGGACAGGCACCTCATTTATATCTACAGTAGTAGCCTCTTTTACCTCAGTACCAAGGACAGGTATTTTTTCAACATCCCTTGTAGGTGTCTTGCCAGGGACGGATGCACTTTTCATCTCAGTGACCAGTTTCTCCTTCACTTCACTAATAGGTGTCTTTTTGTTGACAGGGACAGGAATTTTAGTTACAGGCACCTCTTTTACCATGCTGGTAGGTGTACTACCTATAACTTCAGCATGAGGTGTTTCTTTCACCTCAGCATCTTTTCTATTAACTGGTGTCACATTCACAGGTGCTTTCTTTGTCACAGGCACAGGTATCTTAGTAGTGCCAGGTGCCTCTTTTACCTTGGTGGCAGGTGAATCAGTCATCTCAGTGCCAGGTGTCTTATTGCCCTCAGTAACACATGCCTTTTCAATCTCCATGACAGGAGTGTCCTTTAGCACAGGAACAGGGGCCTTAGGTACAGGAGTGTCTTCTAGCTCAGTCAGCGGTGTCTCCTTTACCCCAGTGGCATGTGTATATTTTACCTCTGCAAGAGGTGCCTCTTTTAACTCAATCACAGGAGTCTCCACCTGAGGGAAAGGGATCTCTTGAAGCTCAGTCCCAGATGTTTCTTCTGCTTCAGTGATAGGAACATCTTTGATCTTAGCCGCAGTTGTCTTATCAAGATCAGCTGCTTCACTTAGTGGTGTTCCTTTTATTTCAGGGACAGGTGCCTCTTTGACTTCAGCAACAGCTACCTCTTTGACTTCAGTGACAGGTGCCTGTTTGAATTCAGGGGTGGATAACTTTTTGACTTCTGCAACAGGTGCCTCTTTCATTTCAGTGACAGGTGTTTCTTTGTCTTCAATGGCAGGTGCATCTTTAACTTCAGGGACAAGAGCTCCTTTTACTTCAGTAACAGGTATATCTTTGACTTTAGGGGTGGGTAGCCTTGTGGGTATGACTGTGGTAACAGGTGCCTCTTTGGCTTCAGGGGTAGTTGCCTCTTTAGCCTCTGTGACAAGTACCTCTTCAGGAGCAAGGGGTTCTTTTACTTCAGTAACAGATACCTCTTTATCCTCATCTTTCATCTCAGCAACTGGCAGCTCTATGACTTCAGTGACAGGTGGCTCTTTCATTTCAGCAACAAGAACTCCTTCATCTTCAATGACAGGTGCCTCTTTGAATTCAGGGGCAAAAGCTTCTTTCACTGCAGAGACTGGTGCCTCTTTGACTTTAGTGACAGGTGTCTCTTTGACATCAATGACAGGTGCCTCTTTGACTTCAGCGAAAACTGCCTCTTTGCTTTTAGTGACAGGTGCATCTTTCATTTCAGCAACAGGTACATCATCTTCGATGGCAGGTGCCTCTTTAGCCTCAGTAACAGGTGGCTCTTTGACTTGACGGGTGGGTAACTCATCAGCAACAAGTGCCTCCTTGACTCCTGGTGTGGGTACATCTTTGACAGCAACAGGTGCCTCTTTGACTTCAGTAACAGATGTCTTTTTTATTCCAGGGATGGGCATCTCTTTGTCTTCTACCACAGGTGCCTCTTTGACTACAGGTACAGGTGCCTCTTTTATTTCAGCAGCAGGTACTTCATCTTCAATAGCAGGTGCCTCTTTGACGCCAGTGACAGGTGCCTTTTTAGCCTCTAGGGGAGGTGACACTTTGACTTCAGTGATAGGAGATTCTTTGACTTCAGGGATGGGTTTGTCTTCTATGATAGGTGCCTCTTTGACTTCAGCCACAGGTGCCTCTTTCACCACAGGGGAAGGCACCTCTTTTGCATCAGCATTGGGTGTTTCTTCAATCTCAACAAGTGTTCCTTCTTTCACCTCAGGGCTAGGTGTCTCTGTCTCCATATTTTCAATGCAGGGTGCCTTGCTTATGGTGGCAGGCAAAGGCTGAAAGTCATTTGCTGAAACTTGTACTGCTTTTGATGCAACCTTCTCTGTTTCTGTGTCTAACATGTTTCCTCTTTGCACATCAGCCAGCTCAACCTCAGGGAAACCTTCCTCGGGTATGGCTGCAAGCTTTTCATCCGCATCATTACCAAATGTCTCCACCCCATCAGTTTCTTTCACTTCCAACATATCAAGCCTGACAGTTCCAACATAACACTTTTAAAGAACATTCACAAAAATACTAACGGTATAACAGCATATCAGAGCATCTATGGAAGTTCTTGATAAAACTAAAGTTAGGCAATGGCAGACCAACAGAGATTCCACCTATTCAAAATCCAGATGTAATTGCAGATAGATATCTATATGAAGCATGGGGGACTGGAAAGAGTGACAGAAAGAATGTGAGACAGGTAAGGCCCTAACATTCTACATCTACGTCTCACAGAAGCACCTAATGCTCATTCAACTATGTTAGGTGTAAGAACTTTTCCCTGTACTATGATCCTGGAAATCTGCTACCCAAACATGCTGCCTCCACATTCCTGTGTCACAATTCACATGTAAGAAAGACAAAGCCCTACCTTGGCTGAGCTGCAGACTGTGCAGGCTGAGAAGGTGGTACAACAGAAATGCCAGGTACGTCTGGTGCACCATCATCCTGTGCAGCCCTCATCCCCGGGATGGGAGGGTAACCGGGAGGGCAGGGCAGCTCGTTGAAGTCCACAGGCTTTCCCAACTTGTGATTCTTTATAGCATCCTGATATTGCTGTAATTTAGGTAAAGCATGTTCTAATACATTTTCACACAAGGAAAAGTTAAAAAAAATGATATTTAGCCCCTCTTTAAACGAGGTAAACTAGGAACAACATATGTCTCTATAAAGCCAAAGCAATATAATATCCTCTTGGTGTCACACATCAACTAAAATTGACATTGTTGTAAATAGAACTTCAAATTCTGAAGAGGTTTTGCAATCTAATCATCTTCACTATATAAATACTTGACCGACATAACACTTTATGAGTGCAACTGACTGACATGTGTTGATTCTTAGTCAACTCTTTTTAATCCTGAGGAGTCAAATTTCTCAAACACTCACAAAAAACATTCTTAAAGGGCCAGCAGCTTACTTTGGTTATTCTGCCCATCCTGCGAGCCTTACTGCCATTCCCCTCTGCCTTGGCCTGGTCACTTGCAGACTTGTACTTGTCCATCCTCTGCTGCAGGGCCTCCAGCACAGACTTAGGGGGAGGGGGCACTCCTGTGGAAGCTGCAGGTGCTTCCTGGGTGCTGGGTGGAGCAGCTGCCAGGGGTGCAGAAGCCTGCTGCATGGAGCTAGGCTGCTTGGAGGCTTGTGCTAACACCTCTGAAGTAGACACACCAAAGTCATACATGTACAATCAAAAAACAATCTCTTTGGGATAAGGCATTTAGCGTGACCGACAGAGTATATCATCTGTATAAAAGTTTGGACATTTACCAAATTAACTGTCCCTAGAACCTAAGTTAAATCTATTCTAAAAGATCAGAATTTCCCCGAGGAAGGTGACAGATGATCACTGAAATGTTGGAGTGGTAGAAAGCAATGGTCGTGTAAGAAAAGTTTCTTAATTCAGTGACGTACCAATCTGATGAAACTAGGTCATGGATACTCAAGATGATTAGCTTAAGCAAAACTTTGTGGTCATTGTGCCTCATTCAAACATACCTTGTGGTGAGGGTGGAGGTGGTGGCATGTTAGCCAGGTCCACAGGCTGGCCACTCTCTATTGCACTGATAACTGCATCAAATTGCTGCAATGGGAAGGGAAGAATGTCTGATACTGGTCTGTGTAGAGTATCTCATGAACAATTGATGAATGTCTGACACTGCTCTGTCTCATGAACAATTCCAGATTTTTAAATCTTTTCCTTTCCACTTGTCAGTATTGTCAGATATTTAAATTGAAGATCTCAAGTCTAATAATGACTCTATGTATGATATGTTCTCAAAATTATGTATACCACTCCTTTAGACCTATGTTGGAAATAATGTACTACTGGGCTTTTGATATACATTAAATGTACTCTCATATGGTATACACGATACATAAAGACATGCTTTCCACACCTTTGAAGTCTTGAAGTATTTGACCATGGCCTGTTTGTCCCCAGCTTTCTTGGCCGTCTGAGCTGCTAACTTGTACTGATCTCTCCTAGTTCTGATAACAGCAAGTTTCTTCTTGTCTTCTGAATCTGTCCAACAGAAGGAAAATATATCATCAGCATGTTGCATCAAACATAACTGCAAAGTTACCAATCACATATTTTTTTTTAAATGTGGCTTATCAATGCATGGTGCAACTTCAACATAATGACCTTCTAAGTAGGGTGCATATCAATTTATAAACCAATATAATCAGGGTTCTATAGTTATGACTTTCTTTTGTATACTTTTATAAGCAATAGCCTTGCAAAATCCTAGCGACCAGCCCAACAGTGGGGAGGGGGTCATTAATCCCTACCATTGAGACACTACTCGCTACTTAGGCACACACACATATGCAACTGGGTGTTCACTCCGGGAATATTCTGTACACACAGAATGGTAACGTAAGGTTACCAGTTTACGTGCAGGACCAGTTTACGGTCACTTATTGGTGGATGCAGACTTCGAGGTCAATTGTAAAAAAAAAAATTCTCTTGAGTAGGAAAGAAGTACGTTTATATCATCTATGTGTCTTGCCTTATTTATCCTATAACTTTGTATCCAGCAAATCACGTCTGAAAAGTCCGACAACAATTTACATTTACGCTTGAGTGCGCACAACACTATTACAGATGACCCGGTTCTGATCGTAATTCTAGACAGCTATTTTCGTCCCCTCTTTAAAATCCAACAAACTCTTTATGAATTGAAACATCACCTCAAACCAAACCTGGAGTTCTTATCTCAAGAATGCATGGTGATTTTATGTATGTTGTCCAAGGAAACTCTTATAAACTGCATAAAAACAAGTGACTGTCCTCGCCGAGCGGGTAGTTTTCGAACGCCATGTTGCATCACGTGACTTGCCCGTTAAAGCTTGGTGCACTGGAGAGCGAGAAATTGTCGCAAGGGGCGCTGTTGGGGCTAATTTATGTGGGGAGGGCACGGCGTGAGCAAGCCACATGTATACTGAACGCATTTCAAGGCCAGTTCCTATCTATACAGGTGATAACAACATCCAAATGCGTTGCCATTATTATGAGTGGCATTGTGCAAGTTGTCGAACAGCATGGCGCTCTGAGTGGCGTTCTGTTGGGGCAAAGATGACTTACCGATAACGTTTAGCGGCGATGCAAAGTGGCGGCATGGCCATATGTAAACAATTTATCCATTGTGTTATCTCAGTGAACTACGTGGGGAACTTTTAAAAGGGAAATGATCAGATATATGTCCTTTAGAAAAATAACCTTAATGGAGAAACACCCAACTGACCGTAAATTGGTCACCCTGGAAGAATTCTTGGCTGCAGACTTGTTCATTAAAGACGCTCGTACGGCGAGAAATCCTCAGAAGAAATATGATGCCACACAGAGCTTGACGCAGACCGACTTTAATGTCTTCCAATTAAGGACAGCTTTTCACTTCCCGGCCTGCGCGCTTTCCATAAAACGGCATTATTCACAAATCGACCGTAAACTGGTAACCTTACGTTACGTGCTGTTCAAAAATATTTGTATCAGACGTGTAAACATACCTGTTTCCATAGGAACAGGCTCCTGTGGCGTTGCCTCTGCTACCTACAATACAGGAACACAGGATCATACCAAAATGATCAGCTAAGTCTCTCCAAAAGTACAAAATTGCTAAATAACCAGGGGCGGATCCAGGATTTTGCAAAGGGGGGGCGCATATGCTGTTGCATGTCAGGTCGTGGCCGAAGGCCACGAACGGAATGCGCAGCGTAGCTGCGCGGGGGGAGAGCACGAGAGGGGGGTTCCCCCCCCTCTCGTTGGGGGGGTTTGGGGGGCCTCCCCCGAGAACTTTTTAAAATAAAGAGGCTCTCTGGTGCATTTTAGAGCTATTTCTGTGCAAAAATACCCAACGAATCAACACTGACTTTTAGGGCTGAACAAATATAATAAACGAACGAACACTGATATCATATTTTTGGCCTGGGGGAACGGCCATCGAAACATGTCTTGAGCCGGGGGGAGGGCTATTGAAAAAAAAATTGCCTAAGTGGCCTTAGAAATACAAGCAAAATGTGCCCCTGAAATGCAGGAAATGAAGTTTCAGGTGGTCAAGATTTCAATTTTTTTCTGGACGTGCCTGGCGACGGCTTGCGCGTCCGGCGCCCACGACGCTCTGGCGCTCGTCGCCATCAAAAATATTTTCCCCTGACAGAAATGTCATTACATTTAGCATAGTCTACCAGCAAAGTTTATCCCTTAAAGTGCAGAAAATCCTGTTTCAGAGGGTTCAAATTTCAACATTTTTCTCCAGACCTACCTTGCGACGGCTCGTGCGCTCGAAATCGTGAAAATACGTTGGGGGCGTCGTTGCCCTTAATAATATAAGCTAAAAACCCTACTAGAAAGGCTGTTTAACTTAGTCTGCCAGCAAATTTGTCCATCAAAAGTTAGGAAAGATCGTTTCAGATAGTCAAGATTTCAAAATTTTCCCGGGAGAGCATGCCCCGGACCCCCTAGGATTACGTTAATATAGTTCGCCCTCCCCATAAGAAATTTGCTGCAGCCGCCTCTGTCGTGTAATTCCATGTTCGCACGAAGTTTACGAAGACTATAGCAACTAAAATTGGTATCAATATCAATCCTGTGTGCATCGGTTCTTTGTAGACGGAATGGTTCACGGAAGGCAACGGGATAAAACATTACGATGTTTACTTTCGTGACAGCGGGCTCTCTGCTGCGTGCATATGACGTAATCATGCATATGATGGCGCGAACATTTTTCGGCAAGTTTGTTGGTTGGCCGAAATAACTCCCGTTTTGGAATGATTTAATACAGCAGTATTGAAGCGGTTTTCGTCACGATATCGCTAAAATGTACCCAAGTCTCTTCCAAGTAGAACATTAATTTAGTTTCTTTTGTGTAAATATCGTACATGTGTAGTGGAAAAGATCGCCGTTTTTTTACCTGACCCATTTTGCATCAGCCCTCCCCCCGGTAAATAACGTCAAGTCCCTTAGCGGAGACATATCGTAAGTTTGACACATTTTTACTCCTGACATTTACCGTCACAGTATGAATGAATGAATGTTTAATATTGTATCTTGCGTCGCTCAGTCCACATGGGCTAATAGGGTACCAAAATAACAAATATAATAACAATATTAGAGTCAGATGGAACATAAGCGAGTTCCGAAGGAGGGCGGGAGTATTGCCAACGTTCTGGTTACGGAACATTCTGGCTATGCCCGCAAAGACCGACGCAATGAGAAAGTAAAAGCGGGAGGAGTGCGCCTTGGCATTGTTGGTTAGCGGCTTTGTATTGTCGCCGCTCCGCTGCAACTTTCGCTGATTTTCTGGATTTCTTTGTAGAATTCCTTTTTTTTGGTGGTCCAGCTGAATTTTTTTGGGGGGGTCCAGCCAAAGGGGGGGCGCGCGCCGGGTGCGCCCCCCCCCCCCTAAATCCGCGCCTGATAACTGTACTAGCATGATACATCACAGAACAGTCCTTAACATTATGCACATATCATTGAACTTTTGGAATGTAAAATGGCCCTGCTTTAGACAAGAAAACAATGCATGAGAGGCTTTCTCCATCATGCTATCAACAGTAAATAATTGACAATCACAGTATGTTAAGCATTGTCTGGCTTTCAATGCATAGAAGACAACCGTACATTTGTATCATGTATCACTATGTTAGTAACATTAAATGGAGCAATAACAATATGTAATGCTATTTGTTAGACATAGTACACCTAACCTGTGGCTGTACTGGTGCTGTTGTAGGTTGTATAGGTGCTGCTGTGGGTTTTAAGGGTGCTGTTGTAGGTTGTAAAGGTGCTGCAGTAGGCTGCATGGGTGCTGCTGTAGGCTGCATGGGTGGCACTGTAGGCTGAGCAGGTGGAGGCTGGGCAGGCTCAGGCTGAGAGACTTTGGCCCCTCCCACAGCTACAGGTGGGGGGATCTCATCCTCTGCCACAGGCTTCCCTGCTCTAGCTGCCTTCAGCTGGCCTTCTATGGTCTGGAGTGGGGTAGAGAAAAATGAGAAACTTGGAATGATAAAACTGTTTTCAGATTAGTACATGTATATCCATCTTTTGATCTTATCTTGTATCAATGTAAAGTACATGTCGTCAACTAAGCAATTTTGAAAAAAGCAGCATTACAGCAAATAGCAGTGATTCAGTAAGAATAAAGCAAGATCCCAAGAGAGTTTGCCTGGGAAGAAATAAAGCCTGTCTTTACCTTGAGTCCCCTGTCATATCTTCTAGCCTTTGACCCATCACCTTTGGCCAGTGCACTTGCCTTGGCAGCCTCATACATCTGTTTCCTCTCCTCCAGGAGTGCTTGTAGTCCAGATGGCTAATGCACATGGAAACAGCTTCATTCAAACATCAGGCTAGCATTACCGCCTATCATGTGGCTATTGGGAGGGATCTAATATTTGTTCTATGTGAGGTCATATCAAACTATATGTGGACTAAGTCTACAACAAGTTTTGGCAACACTTCAAAAGTTCTAGTCACTCTACTGCATTTGATGCTTATGATGCTAGGTTAAAACACAATCACACTCAAAAGTTTTCAGAATTACACTGACACTCATGATGACACTCAAAAACTACATAAATCAAAATATTTCAGCATTTCTTGAGATAAACTGCATTTATTCCAGTTACTACTGAGTTAGCTTTCTCTTTCATTCAAAGTGTCGTTTAACTATGTTGCTCATCTTTTAATATAGTTATTTCACCTGTCCAGCTCTGGGAGGTTGAGGGGAGGGCTGTGGTTTAGGTGTGTCTTCACCAGGTTCCAGAGCCTGCAGCTCTGCCTGTCAACATCAACATGGAGAAACACTCACAACACATTCCACAAATGTGGATCTCAAAATTCACATGTTCTACTACTGTACTGGTACTGTACATGACATAACATATTCAAATATGCTAGGAAAGTCTTCTTACAGAATAAACATAAACAAAATACAGGGACCAATATCTAGTAAATCTAATGTCCTTACTAGCAGTTCAGGGTCGTTCTCATCTACATCTTCATCCTCACTGACGTCCCTCATGCTCTCTGCTGCCATACGGTCAATAACAGACATGTCCACTGGTGCTGGGGAGAAGATGTCTTATATTATTACAGATATTTATGTATAAAACAAAACAATCTTCTAAGTTACCTGTAAAATCTTAATTCCTGGTTGTTGCGCAGTTGGAATATCTAGTTGAGTTAACAAAATGACTTACTGTCAACAGCAGGGTTAGTATCCTGTACAACTTGGACCACTTCTGCCTGAGAACCATCCATGTCCCAGCTATACAGCACAATAGTTCAACGTACAGGCACAATATCGTCCCGGGTGAAGTCTCAGACCAAAACTGGCACTGTCTGTCTGCAGGCCTAACCCACATCGTGGCTCACCATCATCAGTACATAGTTAGAAAAACTTCACACATAGGAGAGATTTTGTCTGGTAGTTCTAGAATTTCAACAATGTCAAAAAGTAAACTGCTATCATTGCAAACAACAAGTCATTTACTGCACTGTGTATTCATTCTACACTCCCTATGTTGAAATAATGCAGATTTATACATAATGGCATATTCCACAGAAAACTAAGAAATCTGCATGATATTCTTTCTTTTTTTTAACAACAAAAACATTCCCACCCAAGCCCTGCCTTTCTTATTCTAACATATTCTGACTTAATGACCCTGGAGGCACCCTGGATAAATATTTGAGATTCAACTGTCAAGTTCAAATTCACTACATGGTGAGGTAGAAGGCATCTAATGAACAAATACTACATGTACCGCTGCAGAATTTGAATTAAGTCCTAGGCCTACAAAAATAAAAGCTGTGTTTCCTGTTCCCCGACCTACTCTTGAAAAACTTGCCAACCCTATCCTTTTGGGGGTGGCCTTACTAGGACATGTAGTACTTCACTGAGTAGGCCAATAATGATGATGACATTGACATCATTTGTCATAACATTGTCCTCTATTAAACACACTTTTGTTATCCTTCCAACCTTCTGACGAATAATCATGTGACATAGGATGGGGTTGGTAGAGATGTCAGTACAAAACTTAATAGTGGTCACATTGCTGACGAGCTTCAGCCGTACTTCTTGATCACTGGAAGGTCAGCCGATTTTAAGATAAACAGAGGGTCGCACATATTTTTCCCCTAAAAAACATCCCTGTCACATTGAGCAAGGTTCAAACATTTGCCTGGGAGGACATCTATTGTAATGAGCCTCCTATGACCTCTTGCAGGAGGGTGAGGTAAGAGAAAGCCTTGCTCGCAAAAAAGCAATTATAGCTCGACCCATTTTCACGTCTTAGTTATGGGAATTTTTAAAACAAGATCCTAAAAATTGCAGACGATCCCTAAAATAAGTAAAAATCACGTGGTGATTGAGAAAACACCGGGCGTATTACTGTCGAAGCCTCGTCATCCAATTGATTTTCATGGAATGTGACAGGGGTATAAGGAAGATTTGTGTATAGGATTTCCACGAGCACTTCAGACCACCTTGCAAACTTAACAAAGTTTCATCTGTGATACCCACCTTTCCTTGGTTTAGCCCTGGATTGTGGCTGCCCACCTCCCATCAGTGCTGCTAGTTCTGCCTCCAAGTCTTCATCATCATCATCATCCAGACCTGGAGCCCTTCCCAGCATCCCCAACTGTCAACAGACAGAAACTATTAGTAACACCAGCAGCAAAAATCTTGTTCTAGATGCCTTCTAGCTATTAAACTCGTCAAAAAATGACAAGGGCATTGAGTTATGACTCCAGGTTTTTCTACTGAACTATAAGATTTTTGGTGAGATGGGTCATTAACGTTATATATTGTGTAGGGGAGTCATAGTTATGTCAATTATGACAACTCTATGTGAGTCAAAACAGTACAGAGTATATATGACATCTCAATTAACAGAAAAGGGTCTCTTTTGAATCAAGATACACTTATTCATATAAGAGTGATTATTCATTGACAGGAACATTCGGTCAATAGTGAAAAAACTCTTATCAACAGGAACCCCGTGAATACTTTGAATCAAGCACTCAATCAGAACTGCGATTAGGGACATCTTTTGGACTGTGCCATATATAAATGATCAGCATGGTGATCGTGAGGAGATCACATGAGGATTATCAAATTTCAATGAAATATCCATCAAATTCACAGTCAATACTATTGACGAAATTTTAAAATACTTGTTATAGACAGAAATATCCTTTCAATAGTGCCGAAAAATTCTTACTGACAGGAACATCGGGCATCTATTACCAAAATTATTGACAGGAAAATCCGGTCATTTGCTTAATAACATAACGTTATAATATGGTGTTTGCGAATCCGTACATTTTAGGTGGATAGTGAGGTGATATTGAGTTTCGTGAAATCCATGCACGTTGTAATTTGAGTACGCAGGGCAGATATACACTATGATGTGCAAATCACGCAGCAATGACTCACCCACCCACTAATAGTACTACTAGTACCTTCACACTACTAGTACCTTAACACCCCGCTCACAAATTATGCATTTATATCTGATGCAGTGTCATCTCTTGAAACGAAAGAGGTTACAAGTCTTCTGTCAGTGTGCTCTATATGAAACCATGGAGGTTTAAGAACCCAGCCTTCCTGAAATATACAGATATCACCTCACGTAACCAGGAAGTGTTTGTCAAGAGAGACAGAGGAGTGACAAGCCAAAACGACAGATCACTCCCCACTTTCCTTGCTTTATAAGGACAACATGCAAAATTAGCTTCATGCAGGGGAACACTTACATTAGCAGCGAATTCGCTGTCTTCACCCCTGGTCTTTTTCTTATCTTTCCGTCCGAACATCGCGAAAGTTGATTAGATACTGCAGTTTTCTTTGGTGTAGTCTGAATTTTCCAACTATGCGGCAGCCATCTTTGTTTTCACTCTCGTCATACCTTGGGCGAGTCCACCGTAAGGGACGTGCAGGGGTGCCAGGTCATCGCAAGCTTCAAACAATTTTGGACCCCAACATCTGCTTGGCGATATGATCAGGTTGAATATAGATCAAGATGCGGATTGTAGTCCATTGTCATTACAACAAATACAAGCAGCGAATAGAGAAAAGAATTGACATACAGTGGTCGTAAAGTGTCAGTTCAGAACGCCTGTGAGCAAACTGACTGAAGTAAAATTTGAAAGCGGAAACTTTTAAAAGGGTTGGGAAAATATAATGGCGAACTAACATTAACCGGTTTCATACACTTTCATCAAGAGATCACACTTTTATTATATAGCGCGATTTGATTCCCTGTGACCAATTACTAGTAATGTTATAAACACTGACTAGATGTGACATGATGGCTTAATTAGTAACGTTACTCTCTCTTCCCAATAAGCAAACTATCATCTAACAATTAGTAGCACGCTTTTAAACATAAAGTTATTTTCAGCCTGGCCTTCTATTTTGAATGTCGGAGAATGAGTTGACCAATACAGGAGTATGTTAAGTCCCAAACTCCTTTTTTGGGCGTTGCTATCGGGCTTTCTATTTTGCCAGGTTTGGTTGCCGCACAAAAACACAACCGGATAAAAATGCCTAAAAATCGAATCTTGGCCTCTTGCTATAGGTTTAAAACTAATCTCCAAGCAGATGTTGAAATTAGTTGGAAGTTTATAACCTGTTCTTACTGCCTGGCTAGTCTTCTACCGTATTAAGTGGGCGGCTGTGAGAAAAAAACACTCTGACTCGGAGAATCCCAGCAGCCAGAAAACGTAACAATCTCGTCCTAACATCTATCTGTAGATTAGATACAACAATTCAAGGAAACACCACAAACGCCATAAATACAGCAACCACATACTGTAAAAGGGAAAATGTTCGCGGTAGTTTTATGTTCGCCTTCTTAAGAGTGACCCGCACCGCGAGTATTTTCCCTTTTACATTAAAACTCTGCATGACAGTTTAAACAGCGAACCACCGCGAACACTTCATTTTCTCCGTACCGCGAAATTATCCCCGCTAACACTTCCCCCTTTTTTCAGTCCTCTATCCATTGAAGGAGACGCGTATATTCCTTTGTTTGTTTCTACTTTCTACCACCCAAACTACATAGTAATGTAGACGTGCAAGTGAGGCGTGGGTATTAAAGTGGTCTTGCCGGTTACTTGGAATTCTAAACTTACGAGAGGCTGTTGTGTAAAGTTACCAGGTGGTTAAACGAAAAGCGCATTCTCCATGTTTTTCCTGGAACAGCCCTTCCTACTTGGTATAGAGGATACAACTGACTTAATCATCGCAAGTGAGTGGGAGCCATGTGACCTTAACACGAATTCCTGTACAACGCCGTGGGAGGATCGGGCGGGTCATACTTCTGCTTTGACGCTTCCTCGGCAGTGCACCACTTCCTCAAATGGATCGGTTTCATATCAGCTTTAAATAGATGTCTGATGTATATGAAGAAAGGCAGTCTTGCGTTTGACAGTCACGACAGCACCTTGTGCCTGAAGGTAAAACTTATCCGACGTTGGGACAGAAGACTGACGATAATGAGGTGAGATATCATTTGTGGATTGTGGCGGGGTGATGATCTAAATTTAGCTAGGGTATGAGTATACACTACGTTTTGTTGAGTGCAAATGATTTGTAAGATATCATGTTCTAAAAAGTTACATAACCAACGTAATTCTGACTTGTTGTTGTCGGATATATTTAGTGAAAGATTGGAGTGCAAACCCAGCAACGTCGACGCCTTTGACCAGCAAAAGGAAAAGAAGTGGTAAAAGCCGGCGCCCAGTTTCCCATAATTTGCTTGTTAAGTGTGCCGCTCAGCGGCTGTGACCGACGGACTATAATATATGATAATGTCTTGCCGTCTTTCCGTCTCTGTAATCTTTACTCTGTGGAGATATGTACAGTTTTGATATCTGTTTGGAGAAAATAACTAGGTATTGCGGATAGACAGAAGCAAAGAAGTCGGGGTTAACTCGTGATCAGTTATCATGACACATAAGAAAAATGCACACTCACCATAACGAGACTTTGCTGCAGAGAGTAAGCTGGCACAACACTACAAGGTTGTTTTTTTTTTTTTTTTTTTTTTTTTTTAATTTTTTTTTCAAGGCTTTATTAGTAAAACAAATAATACATTTGTCAACAACAGAGTATCTAAGCTACTATTGTACATGGAGTAATTTGAAGTACTAGTGAAATACACAATAGGTAATGCGCATGGAAGAAGTATCATTGTCTATATAAGAATTTCTCTCATGTACTTATACAGGCTATTATGTATAACCAATATACACCACATGGTTGCCACAATTGTCCACAATATTCCAAACATACTATCTGAACAAGAAAAGCAGGAGTGTGACAAACCAATCACATTACATGAGTGTGAAGAAGCTGTAACAAGCATGAAACAAGGTAAAACACCTGGCCCTGATGGGCTTCCACCTGAATTTTACAAACTGTTCTGGCCTTCAATTGGAGTTTTAGTGCACTCTGTTATTTGCAATGCACTCAGTGAAGGAAAACTACCACCCTCCTTCAGAAAGGCCCTACTAAGATTGATACACAAAAATGGAGACATGGAATCACTTAGCAATTGGAGACCTATAAGCCTCTTAAATACCGATTATAAGATACTTGCTTTTGTCATGGCAAATAGAATTAAACCTCTCCTGAAAGATCTAATAAATAAGGACCAGTGTGCTTACATAAAAGGACGTTTCATAGGACAAAATGTTAGATTAATTCAAGATATAATTGACTTCTGTGACTCCAAAAATAAGACAGGTATTGTACTATTCATAGATTTTGAGAAAGCATTTGATTGTGTGGAGCACAATTTTATGTTTAAGGTATTAGAGAAATTTAACTTTGGCCCAAATTTTGTAAACTGGGTAAAGATCATGTATTCTGACTGTCTGGCCTCAGTCATCAACAATGGCTGGAAAGCCGCTAGTATACAACTGCAGCGGGGTATAAGACAAGGATGCCCATTAAGTGCGCTACTGTTTCTTCTTGTAGCAGAGATCCTATTTTATAGCATACAAAATAACCAAAATATCAAAGGTGTCACAGTAAATGAAGCAGAAATTAAGATGTGCCAGGTGGCAGATGATACCACTGTTTTCTTGTCCACTGAAGACTCACTGTATGAAACACTTGAGTGCCTTAGCTCATTCTCTAATGTGGCTGGATCCAACTTAAACAAAGCTAAAACAAAAGGACTGTGGCTAGGTATATGGAAACACAGAAAAGATGAAATAGCAGGTATCCAATGGCCTTCTGTAATTAAGTCACTTGGTGTAAATTTTGGTCATAGCAAGGAACAACTAATGAAATTAAACTGGGATGACAAGGTAAAACAAGTTAAAACAGTTCTCAATACATGGTGCCAAAGGAATCTTACTTTATTTGGGAAAATAACCATTGTAAAGGCATTGGCAGCTGCAAAGGTAACATATGTAATGAACATTCTTCCAACACCAACAATAGTGTTAAAGGAGCTAAATACTGCCTTTTTAAACTTTGTGTGGAGTGGAAAAAAGGACAAAATTAAACGGAAAACTCTCATTGGCAACTATGAACAGGGAGGTTTAAAAATGCTAGACATACATAGTGTGAAAGATGCTCTCTTGGCGTCTTGGGTTAAACGTTTACTTAATGGTAAGGGTTCTTGGAGATATATCCCTTTACACTACTTATCTTCCTTAGATATAGACTTGAATTTTGTGTTTCAAATGAGTTGCATTGAAGACAAATACCTGTGTAATGTACCCCTCTTTTATAAGCAAGTTATCTATGCATGGTACAAAGCTAAAAGCAATTGTGACACAAACCAGATTATCTGGGGAAACAAGCATATTGTATCAGGGGGGAAAACACTCTTGTACCCACATTGGATTAACTCTGGTTTTGTTTATATACAGGATATTTTACAAAATGGTACTTTTATAAGTGACAGAGAGGTGTTCCGAAAACTTACCAAGAAACATAACTGGATGTGTGAATTGCTCATTGTAAAAAGAGCCATACGTAAAAATTGTTGTATCGAAAGAGAAACGTTAGAAACACCAGCCTTAGATTTTCCAAAAACTTCTGTGATATACCAAAACCTTATGTTACAAATATTTATAGTTCCAAACTGCCAACAGAAATGGCAGACACATTTTGATATATACTCACTTAATTGGAAGAAGATTTGGAAAATGCTAGGCACAACTTCATGTAAAGAAACACAAATAGCAGAGCTTAATTACAAACTACTTCATCAAATTTTACCATGTGGTGAGAAATTAAGCAAATGGAGAATACAAGATGAAGATGGTCAAGTAATTGATCCTGTATGTAAATTATGTGACAGTGGTCATGTTGACAACTATAAACATATGTTCCTGGAATGTAAAAGGCTAACTAACCTGTGGAATTTAGTACATACTTCTGTACCATTTAGCCCCAGTAACCCTTATATTGATTTTGAAGAGATGATACTGGGAAAGGTAAACCAGCCAATAAACGAAAATATCCTGAAGAAAAGAATACGAATAATATCTATAGCAAAGTGGGTTATCTTTAAAACATGGATTTTTTCTAGAAAGTGCCCACGGCCAATTTCAGGCCATAACTTATCTAACATCTTCAATTGTGAACTCAAAAACAGACTTCATGTTCTGTAATGTTTACTTCTATGTACTTAAATAATAATTTTTAAGCTCATAAAAAGCAACAACAACTGTTAAACCCATAGTATGTAAACTATAGTTCTAGTCCAGTCTAGATCTACTGTGTTATAACATACTGTAAACTATACATTGTTATGAAAGAAAAAGTCCCGAATGTTAAAAGTTACTTGTTGTTTTTGATAACCATCTACATGTATCATAATTATTCCATGAACACTACAAGGTTTGTATCACAACTTTGGGTTTGGTCAATGTAGCCATTTCAAGGTTTAAGTTACTGCCAGGCTTTTATTTCGTTTCCTTTAAATGCTGCGGCGCAGTTCGTAGTCGTAGTTTTTTTTCAATTCTCTCTCGTTACTTCTTTCCAGACGAACCTCAGACTTTTTTCATAGTCCTGCCATTCATTGTAGTTCAGGTATTTCAATTAACGTCAACCGACAAACCGATGTCCGCTATTGAACAAAGTCTACTTCGTTACACCAAGGACGTTACATCCTTGGTTACACAACCTTCTTTAATTCCTTCAGTAAACGTTTCGACGACCATCTGTAGCCTTCATCAGTACAAACATTTTGTACCGATGAAGACGTTGAAGACTTTGTGTAATTGATCTACCATCTTGATAAAACTATTTACGAACGACGTCCGCTATTCTCACGTTTCCCACACATCAGTCACCAGATACACTCATATGCGACATGGAAAATTACTTACGTCAGCTCTGGACCCCACCCAGTCCTCGGTACACACCTGCCCACCCACCCACCTACCCGCCCACCGCGCTGGGGCAGGTACCGTGCTTCCGCTGGACAACTTTAGTGTGTGACCCAATCGTGTTTTTATTCCGAGAAAAAGTGCATCACAATTGATCAGCTAACACATTTAGTTGACTACAATACCAGGTACGTTCAAGCGTTGGTGGTAAAATGTGGGGAACGGCTTTCGACGGCAAGATTCGTAAACCGAGAACTTCAGCAACTCAGCACTTCGTAAGTAACTTCAGTACACTTGTAATTCCTGTGCAGGAGTCTCCAGATGTACAACGCCAAAACGTCTAGCAGTGTGCTGATGTGTGCCTGGATGTTCCTCTGGGCAGGGAGTCCTAACTTGTCGGCGGCATTATTGGCTAATGCGGCTCCCTCACCGGTACCCCCGACCGACGATCACGGCTATGATTATTATGATTATTACGGTAAGTTTTGTTGAGAGAATGACCGCAGCTCTAAATATCTATTATGATGTTATATCATATCAAGTAGGACTCTTCAATTCATTTAATCGATTTTTTTTTTCGTTTGTTTCTTGAGTTGCGAAACTAGAGAACAAACTGGGGGTGCTAAGGACTGTGGGCAAGGCAGCTTGACCAGTCTGGATCGGAGGGTGTAGTAATGTCAATAATGATATTGGTAGGGCAGTTTCCACGCCTACGCAGCGCTGAACAAATCTCGGACCTCTGAAACACAGGATGTCTTATCATGACGTCCTTGGTGCTGCTCTCAATTAATATGATCAAATCAAAGGCAAATTTTGTGACACTTAAAGTTATACGTTTTCTTCTTAACTTAGCGATCACTGGCTCAATAATTTCGTCTGCTAACCACGGACTCCGTGAAAGTATTGAGCCAGCGGTCACTACGGAGGATGGTACTTATAGGATAAGTTTTCACATGAGAATGTACTGCTCATTGTTCGACTAACCAGAGTGCAATTGCAATATACATTGAACAGGTGACTATGGAGACGCCTGTCACAACTGGCAGACCAACATACAGGAGATCCATTGGGAGATAGCAACGGTTGGAGAGCAAATGGTGCTAAGGTAGTGCGACATTTCTTTTAGATGATAGATCTGTTCTATATGTAAAATCTCGAGTAGAATACGGAGATGCGTCGCTCAGTTTTGTAATGGGATTTGTTTTCAAAGACATGTACACGTGTGTTGACGTTCTTCCCTTTTTCTCGATTATGATACAGATGTCCTTTCTCGGAGTGTTGGGATGGTTACACAACCACTTGGTACCGCAAGGGCGTTCCGCTCAAGCTGAATCCACCCGCAGACGAAATCACACAGAGCGGAGATGCAGGTGAACAGCTGCAGTTCACACGAGTTCGGCAAGAGGACGCTGGTACATACACCTGTCAGATGACGAACGGGACCCACGCATTCGTCGGAAATGTCCAACTGGAGGCTACAAGTAAGCGATACACATGCAGTCATATGGCATCAATTAAATGGACCTACAATTTGCTACAATGTAGAAGGCGTAGATACGTTGATAGACAGGTTATGTGTCATTGAAAAAGCTAGATATGTCAGATCAATGACATTGCAATGCATTGAAATAGTAGGTGGATTAACAGTTGTTATAACGAGACGCACCAGATTAGGAAATGTTTTTTCAAGTGCCTCTACGCACATGCAAGAAGCGTGGAATAGAAATTGCATGCAATCGGCCCCATTCCAACGAAAACAGTCACCCTCTCTGAATGTATCAAACCATCACGGTTCTCTCCCCAGACCCTCCCTCCATCACACCGCCCTCCATGGAGCCTGTGGATCCGCCCATGCTGCAGAAGGTTGTGGGCGAAAACGCCACGTTTGTCTGCAGGGCGTCCTATGGTGTCGTGGGTCCCGCTACCTTCCCTCAACTGTACTGGGTCAAGAACAACACCTTCGTGAACAACAGCAGTAGAGTGGTCCTCCGCCGCACCAGCAGGTATGCGATCTCTCACAACAGCTGGGAAGGAAATTTATGACTTTTTTGTTTGTCTTTGCTTGTTTCATGAATTTCTATGTCTCTTTAGGGGTACCTCCCTCATCTGCTTGGAGAAAATCTTAACAAGTCTTTCGCCCAAAGCGCCTCTATCTTACTGATTTACAAACAGGATTTCAAATCAATTGTTCAAATCAAGGAGGCTAAAAACCTCCTTGTTCAAATTTAAGACACAATACATGTCTTGGCCATTGGTCATATGTGTCTTGTTTCCAGACGGCATACAAAGTCTACTAATTGAACTTTTTTTGTCCTCTTAATTATAACTATATCATACTGTCGAACCCACACAGGACAGACTCTGATGGTTCCCTCTACATGAATGTTCGTCTGTCAATTTATCATCTACAAGAGGCAGATTTTGGACAGTACACCTGCATCGCGCATACTACGTTTGGATGGACATCGCAGAATGCCACAATAGAGAACGATGGGAGTGTCATTGGGTAGTAGGAGCAACATGTTCCTTGTTCTTAATTCCTGCTT